>NW_010203956.1:1128-26569 GCF_000695765.1 Mesitornis unicolor | reverse complement strand
CATCTTGTTCGGGATGTCAAACAGGTATGCTATAGATTTTAAAATCTGCCAAATTAACCGTGTTCATTTTTTGATTATTTCTTATGTTGTACTGTCAGTTTACTATTAGGTTTATTAACGAGGTTTTATTGTAAACAATGAGCTACCTCTGCAGTCACTCTGTTCTTTGCAGTACTTGCTGCAATACAGTGCCCTGCTGCCAGAAAGATGTTAAATCCGATGAGTGTTGTCTTTCTCATCTTACTTGTGATCGTTTTGCTTTTTGGCCGGATTTAAAGCTGATAGTCCCAGCTAGGAGTAATTTTATACAACAGACAAAAAATAGCCTGCACCCCCCAGCAGAATGAACATCTACCCTGCTAAAGGAGATCATACAGAGAAGAACCTGTAAACCTTGTCTTTTTTTGAAACTGGAAAATATTGTGCTATGTAGATAGATATATATTTAAAATTCATTAAGGCTTTAATTTTTTTTTTATTTAGAGCTTTGTTGCAATGTGTAGAAACACTCTAAGCAAATTTAAGGTTATAATTTGAAAAACTAAAAATACCTTTTGTATTCTTAGGGAAACCTGCCTCCAGGGTATAAAATCAACCTGATCGATGTGGGCCTGGTTATTGAATATCTGATGGGAGGAACCTATAGATGCACTTATACAAGAAAACGCTTTAGAGCTATATACAACAGTCTCAGCGGGAACAATCGGGTATGTGGCAGTTGGATAACAGAACATGCTGTTTCCTATATTGTCATTTAAAAAAACCTATGTATTTTGGAGGAAAATGAGGTTCACACTGTTTTGTTCTTGTCAATGGACTGGTTCTTTTAGTAAGGCCTATGAAGACAGTTGGTAGCTGTTTTGGAATTGAGAACAAACCAAAGATTTTGCTCTCCTACTCGTTATTCGAGCAGATCTAAATTCCTTCTCTGTTATTCCCTCTTTTCCTACTGATAGGGGAAGAGTAGGCACTAAACATGCAGATTCACCAGGGCTTGGGGTCCTTGTAAAGCAACAAGTGTAACTGCCTACTTTGTGTCTTCTTAAAAAATAAAAACAAAACCAACAAAACAAATCAAACAAAAAACTTGTTAAATACGCTGTGAACGTTCTGGTTGTTGCTGTTAGGTAAGCTCATCACTGTTTCAGCAGCAAAGTAACTAATTGCTCGATGAAGGATCTAGCTATAGACAGATGATTTCATAATGTGTAGTAGGTAAGAGTAAAGAAACCAGTCCAAACTCCTTCCCTTTATTCTTGGTACAGCGATCTGGGCGAAATCCTTCAAATACCACTCCTCAGATGTGTAAAAGCCATGAATCCTTTGGGAACAGGGCAGACAAGAAAGAAAAAATGCGCCATAATCACTTCATCAAAACAGCGCAGCCGTACAAACCAAAGGTACAGATGTGTGAGGGGAGCATGGTGGGGTTTATTTTGAGAAGGTAAGAGTGGAGAACCTAGTTGAAATCCGAGTGCCTCTTAAGTGTGAGTAGCAGCAGTTTTACTGACTTTGGTAAAGCTGGAATTTCAGCCTTGCTTTCTGTACTTGTTTATTCACTGTCTAGCATGCTTATAGGATTCTGTAAAGAGTGTCTATCTTTCTGTCTAATAAGATAAGCTGGATAAGCTTTGATATGTTAGGGATCAAAAAGCTTATCTTTGGCACAGTTCTAGTATTGAGGGGGACTCACATGGCTTTGTAGATGGAGTAAGATTTGGCCATGTGTTACTGCAAGCAGTTTCCATGAGCTTCCTCATTTGTATGTAGGTATATTAGTTACTGCTTTTGATCTGTAAATCAAAGTAATTTGATCTCCCAGTTATTAAAATGAATTGGACTCAACTGAAGTTTCTGAATAGAAGTTCCGGCTGCTTTTTAAGTCTTCAAAAATTCATTTTTCTTTTTATAATTTTATATAATTTGATACTGGATCACCTAGCATTTTATTTCAGGTTATGTAATGACCAAGTCTAGAGATTTAAAATGTAACTTTCTGATTTTTATTAAAGATTGACACTGGTGCAGAAGAGGGAAAAAAGAAAAGAACCAAAGATGAAATAGTAGACATAGATGATCCTGAAACAAGACGTTTTGCTTACCCTCTCAACGAGCTGTTACTGTGGGCGGTGTTAATGAAGAGGCAGAAGATGGCCCTTTTCTTCTGGCAGCACGGGGAGGAGTCGATGGCAAAAGCCTTAGTTGCTTGCAAAGTGTATCGTTCAATGGCATATGAAGCAAAACAAAGTGACCTTGTTGATGATACTTCAGAAGAACTGAAACAGTACTCCAAGTAAATTTTATTTATATCATTAAAGATCTCCTATTGACATTTACAATGGAAGTAGTGGGCTACATGAGAACAAAACCCAAACTGTTCTGTTAGCACACTTGAAAGACAATCCCTTTTTGCAAAAACGGTTGAGTGGCGTGCTAGAAGTTTTATCTTAGATACTGATCTCTCCTGAGAGCTGTTACAAGTCATGATTTATAATTAAATCAAACTGACAATGTGACACTTCCGTGTAATTTTTCTTGCATGTTTTAATAGCTGTTTGTAACCTGCATATGTTTTTAATGGAGGTCACAGAGTTGCATGCTGTAGTTACAAATTACTGTATCTATATCTGAAGGGACGAGTAATAGTCCGTTCAAGTTGTGCTACTGAGAATTTGATTGTACAAGAAAATTCGACCTACCCTTAAGGTCATTTCTCTAGATACTAGATCTTGTTTTGTTGTTTTTTCTTCATTCTAGCGAGTTTGGTCAACTGGCAGTTGAACTCTTAGAACAGTCCTTCCGACAAGATGAAACTATGGCAATGAAATTGCTAACGTATGAGCTTAAAAACTGGAGCAACTCGACTTGTCTGAAGCTAGCGGTATCATCAAGGCTTCGTCCATTTGTAGCACACACTTGTACACAGATGTTGTTATCAGATATGTGGATGGGAAGGCTGAACATGAGGAAGAATTCATGGTACAAAGTAAGCGTTGTTGCATTTCATTGGTGCAAAAAGGATCAATGGAATTTATGTTTGAATGAAAGGAATGCATGTGTTTAATTGCTTTTAGTATTAAGCTTTCACAACTATAGTTGATGTTAATAAATCCTGTAAAACAGTCTCCTATGACATAATCAAAACTGGAAGTATTTATTGTTAACTCTTCTTCTGACACTCTATTATCTTTTCAAATAAGGTACAGAAATATAGAAGGCAAAAACCAGGCAAGTAGCCTTTAATCAGAGGCTTAAAGAGATCACGTGAATACTAATCCACTACTAAAAACATAGTGGTAAAAAAATTAACAGACAGAAAACAGTGTCATATTACAGTTTCATGCATTTTGCCTTTTTACAGGCAGCACATAAGACTTGATGTAGAAAAGTGTTGTGTTTGTCCTATTTTGGAGGAAGAAACTGCTCAAAAGCGGAGCGCAGAATGAAACAAGGATAGGCAATTTAGAGAGAGGTTTTCCAGTGGTGCCCTTTGTGATACAGAACAACTGAACTAAAATGGGAGTTGCATATTTCTTTGAGATAGTGTACCAAAACCTAACTGTTGCTAGGAGTATAATGAAATACAACTTTCCTACAAAAATATCTACAAGCGTCATTTAACTTTTGACCTACTAAAATCCTCTTTGATAACTGACTAACCACTTTCTTGCTTGCTTTGTAACAGGCTAATGACAATAAATAGCTTTCACTTACTCTCTTCGTTCATACTTTAGCTTATTTTTATAACATAAGTTGAAAAAAACGCCAAAACCAAACCAACCATCTCCCCACCCCCTAAAAAACCCCACAACCGTAACTTCCAGTCTTATATGCATTTCAAATGCACCTTGGTTGTACACAATTCCAGAGATTTTGGTAGTGGATTAAAAACTAAAGTGTAAACAGAATATTTCTGGATCTTAGGTTTGGAGTACATTCTTTCTAGTAGCTTTTAATTTTGGAATTTGTTGATTCTTCCCCTTTCCTATATCTTCAAGTAAAGGAACACTCTATAGATGTGATTTTAGCCTCTTAAGTGTGTATATAAGTAATAACAACACTGATTTTCTACTTTTTCTTTTTCCCTAAAAGGCAAGTGGAATTTGGATAATGTATTTTTGGAGGATATTTTGTATGTTGGTGTATTCTGATACTTTAATGTAGCTGTCAACTATTTGCACTTAATCTTCATCTTTTCCAGGTGATACTGAGTATTTTACTTCCTCCGGCTATACTGTTGTTGGAATATAAGACCAAGGCTGAAATGTCACATATTCCTCAATCTCAAGATGCACATCAAATGGCAATGGATGACAGTGAAAACAACTTCCAGAACGCAGCAGATGAAATACCTATGGTAATGTGGGGCAGGGGAAATACTGAAACCAATATTTCTAACTTAAAATAAATAATTACATTTTTAAATTAAAACAAGAGTTAAAATGAGTGTCCAAAAGCATGTATTTCTGTATGTGAAGTTCACAGGCCTTTCATTTTAGGAGGTGTTTAAAGAAGTAAGGATCTTGGACAGTACTTTAGAAAAGCATGATATGGAGTCTCCAGCAAAACCTAAAAGACTACCAATTACACAGAAATTTTATGCATTTTACCATGCACCGATTGTGAAGTTTTGGTTTAATACGGTGAGTTTTCTGTGTAACGTTTATTGATTTTTGGGTTCTTTTCCCAACACTTACACCTCTGACCTGAATCAAAGTGTGAGCACTTTTTAAAAACCAAACCAAAAAACCCTTGCCCTGCTAAGCTGGACATGAGATGCACTTGATTTTTGAAAATCTACATATGCACATGCAGGGCTCTGGGGTTTTTTTGTTGTCTGATTGTTTTGGTTTTTTAAGTTTAATGCTTTTGTCTTTGAGAAAGTTTGTGGAGTTTTTTATTGGTTTGGTTTTTTTTTAGTCAAGGAAGTAATTAGCATTAGCATTTTTGTTCTGCCTGAGTAATTAATTTCATCAGTTGCTAGCAGAAATTCTATAACCGTTTATTAGGCTGAAGTGTTCATGCACAGCTTTGTTTAAATTAAAATAGTTGTAATAAGAACAAAGCTTTGCTAATGAGATGTAGCTTATTAGAGCTATTTTTCCTCTTCTGAGAAGAAAATGTTTGTATCCCCTTATAAATAATAACTTGTCTTGTTAAAGGGGTGAATATAATACCATAATCCTACCTGAAACTTTTCTTGTATACCGCATCAAAAGATTCCATGCACATCTATAAAGGAAACTTCAGTAATTATGTGTAATTTTCAATGCTTTTTTTAGTTGGCATACTTAGGATTCCTCATGCTCTACACGTTTGTTGTCCTTGTAAAAATGGAAGAGTTACCGTCCGTTCAAGAATGGATTGTCATTGCTTACATTTTCACATCAGCAATTGAGAAAATTCGTGAGGTATGCCTGTAACGATCTGGGGTTTTAGTTTTCTTTGTCAATTAAAACAGTGTGCTTTAGACTGCATTTATAAACAAGAGGAGCTGAGAAAATTCGGGTGTCAGAGTATGCGGTGTAATACCTTTAGCTTAAACTTTGGTATAGGCTGCTAGTTTTGATAGCAGTGTTTCTTGGCCTGCTGCTTGAACTTAGCTTGCTTTTCTTCTGTTTCCGATGTGGAAGAGATGGAGGTGTGCTAAAAGGAGGATCAAGGAACTGGCAATGACAAATGACATCTTGGTCTGATTTTTCTTTTTTTTCCTTTTGGTTAAAATTCTGCCCCAGTCCATTTCTTTGTTTTTTGTATCTGTAACTCAGTGTCTACCTGTTGTAATGAAACGAACAGCCTTGCTTCCCTGAGGGGTGAAATACGTATTTGTTTATTAGTGTCAGTCGATATCTACTGCTATGACCAAGATGACAAAACAAAAAAAGCTTTATCGAGACAGGGTAGTTATCAAGGTACAACGTTGCTGGTCAGCAAGAGACTTCTGAGAAGTTCTGTAAGAATTTTTAATGAGAGAGAAAGTTAGTTCATTAACCTGGTACCTCAGGCCCAACTGAAGGGGCAGAAAATAGGACTCATTTTTGTAACAGTAACTGCCTCAAAAGAAAGAAACGCAACACCAAAAAAACCCCAAACCAAAATTCCTTCATAAATTGTTCTGAGAGAGGAAACATACATCTTCCTTGTCCTTGCTGTGAGGCTCACACAGGTCAACACTGGTTTTGATTACTCAGTGTAAAACAGTTATCTATTTGAATAGATATTTTATTTTTGCAAGTATAGAAATGTTGCTGATTCATGTATTTCAGTGTTGGTCCATGTGCAGTAAATGTGCTCAGACCTGACTTTTATTTTTCTTGCAGATTTTTATGTCAGAGGCTGGGAAGATTAATCAGAAGATTAAAGTCTGGTTCAGTGATTACTTCAATATCAGTGACACGGTTGCCATTGTCACTTTCTTCATTGGGTTTGCGTTAAGATTTGGAGCAAAGGGGAATTTTGGTGAAAACACTTACAGAGAGAACTATGTCTTTGTTGCTGGAAGAATAACATACTGTCTCAATATCATTTTTTGGTATGTGCGATTACTGGATTTTCTAGCCGTAAATCAACAGGCTGGCCCTTATGTTATGATGATTGGGAAGATGGTGAGTACTATTTTTGTTAGCGTTTTTTTCCCCAACTGACGTACATTTTTCTTGCTGCATACATTTACAACACTTCTCAAAATTTTATTTAGAAAAAGGTTGCTTATCCTGGTGTAATAGATCAACAACTTGGTGTGCAGAGTTAGCCACAAATCTTAGCTAGCTAGAATATAACCCACTGGATTTCAGAACAAGCACTGATGAGAAGGCTTCCTTTATTATGGAGCTGTCTCTGTCACGTATTAGTAAAAAGCTGTCAAATATTCCTTCTCCGGTCTGTTTTATTCTTACATGTCAGAGACATAATAGGTATTTGAGTTACAAAGGAAATACTTTCAATTCCATTTCGCCTAGTAACTATGCCTTAAGAAAAGACAGGGAAAAACCCCCTATTTTTTTAAAAGGGTTTTGTTATTTAACGTAATTTTCTGACTGAAATGTAAGTGTCCTAGACTCTCTTCCTTATAACGATACATAGAATTTGTCAAGCTTACACTGTCAGTGTAGAAGTGTTTAAATCGTGAAATCATAATTTTGACCTTGTGGGTTAACTGATTTTTTTTTTGTGTTAACAGGTGGCCAACATGTTTTACATCGTGGTGATTATGGCACTTGTACTACTTAGTTTTGGTGTTCCCAGGAAGGCAATATTGTACCCTCATGAGGCACCGTCTTGGACTCTTGCTAGAGATATTGTGTTTCATCCATACTGGATGATTTTTGGTGAAGTGTATGCCTATGAAATTGATGGTAAGACACTGCAATTTTGCAGCAAGTAAGGAGAAAACTTACTCTGATAAGACCTTGAGAAAGTCTTATGAAATTCTAACTTCATTAAATGAAATGCCCAGTCTTGCTGACATTGATTCTGTTTGCTGGATTATCTCTTTGTTGTTGGTTGCAGCTGTATAACTTATTGATGTGGATTTTTCATTGTAATTTATAAAGCTTGAATGGCTTAGAATGAAAACTCTACTTAATCACAATTTCTCTCAAGGCCATTTCTAGCAAGATTTTGGACTTTTTCCCCACAGCTGTCGTGCCAGCATTTTGGCTCTGGTAGTATATTATGCTATTTTTTAAATCCAATAATATGATTATTTCATGGTATTAACCAGAAACTTTGTCTGCTGTAGTTTTCTACCATATTCCTAAATGCATGAGGACATTTTGAATTGCAGAACCAGTGCATGATGGTTGGTTGTGGCACACTCATAAGTGAGTGGGGTTTGTTGTTGTTTGTTGTTGTTGGTTTTTTTCTATCTGTATCTGCTGGGAATTCTAAAAGTTGTTTGTATTTTCTGTGTGTCTTTTTTTCCCCAACACAGTATGTGCAAATAATTCTGATGAAAAAGTTGCTCATCTCTGTGGCCCAGGAACATGGTTGACCCCGTTTCTTCAAGCTGTCTACCTCTTTGTACAGTACATAATTATGGTGAATCTCCTCATTGCATTTTTCAAGTAAGTAAGTGGATAATTGTTAATTTTTGCTAATCCTTTGATAAGTTTCTGCTTCACCACCGTAAGAAGACAAGATAAGAAGAACTGAGGCCAGTTCAAAGCAATACTATTTGCCTGAAGCGTTTTCAGGTTCTAAGGCTGGGTCTTCCTGTCTTCCTGACTGCAAGCCCATGACTAAGAAGGGAGGTTTGTGATGTGACTGTTATGTGTCACATCCATGAGGCTAGGGGAATAGGAAGTTTAAGAGAATTTGAAAGCGTTTTGTAACTTTTCTTTGTTAGAAAATAAATTTGTTGCTGGATCTGTATATTGGCTGTTGTTCCTAAATTCATTTAACGTTCTCTGGTTGGTCGAGTTGAATTGTGGTAAATTATCTTTTACAGTTCTCTGCAAGTGGTGTGTTTATGAGAATAAGCAGCTCGCTAGCACTGAAGAATGGCAAACTGCAGAATTAATATAGTCTGCTATAAAAATCTGGTTTTAGTTAGAAACATTTTTGTTTCATTTTGTTAGGCAAACCTGAAATTTGATCTCAATGTAATTTAATTCTGAGGAAAAGTACTAAGATGTTACCAGATCAGTGGATTTTTTAACCTTCTCCGTGCTTTTGATCACGGTGTTTTCTTAAATGCGTTCCAAATTTCCACATAAATAATTTTACAGTAAAAGACAAATATGTCTCTTACTTAACTAGCTTCAGAATTCAAGATTGTTCCCAAAGTGTTTAAAAAAAATCCAGGAAAAAACCCCCAAAAACAAATCACCAGCCCCACTACCCCCCCTACACACACCCTCCCAGCACCCCAACCCAAAAACCACCTTGATGTGTTAATGCTTTTCTGTTCCCTTTCAGCAACGTGTATTTGCAAGTCAAGGCAATTTCAAACATTGTGTGGAAGTACCAACGCTATCATTTCATTATGGCCTACCATGAAAAACCTGTTCTGCCTCCACCACTTATTATTCTTAGCCACATGGCTTCCCTGTTCTGTTGTATATGTAAAAGAAGAAAGACAGACAAGGCTTCAGATGGGCCAAGTATGAACAGTTATTGTACAAAAAATTGCAGTAACTTTTTTGATATGATTAAAGCAAACTGTCAGAAAAGTGCTATATTCTTGGTTATTATGTATGTTCTCAGGAGAATCAAAGTAGGTGTTAATTTTCCATGTTGTTAATATTGAATAAGACTAATTCTGTTCCACGTCGCAGTGTTTTTATGAAGGGTATAATGCACAGCCCCTAGAAGTCTCCAGTCAAATAACTGGTGACAAAAACAAACAAATGAGATGAGATTTCCTGTTAGTGTTAATAGGGTTTTTTTTCTTTCTGGAAAACATTTGTTCTTACTGGAAAGTCTTTGAAAATCTAAAAAGGAGAGGGAAAAAAAGATTCTGCAGATGATAAAATCAAGCTGGGTATCTGGTTTCTTCCTCAAAGAAAAAGGGATTGGAGGGTGGGAGTGTAAGAAATGATAACACTGTGCACAGATGCTCTCAGAATTACTGTTTTGATTTTTATTTTAGCGGAAATCTTTGACCTTCAGCTTTTTTTCTAATAAGGGGAGAGGAAGGAAAGGTCTTAGGTGGTTTTTGTTCTTGTTCGTTTTGTTTGGTTTGTTTTTATTTTATTTTTAACACCTTTTGTAAAGTTGTTTTGGCTATTAGTTTCCTGCACCTTTAGTACTTCACGACATACGCATCTTCCTATCTGTTTTCTCTCTCTTTAGAACTCTTCCTGACAGAAGAAGATCAAAAGAAACTTCATGATTTTGAAGAGCTGTGTGTCGAGATGTATTTCAATGAAAAGGATGATAAATTTCATTCTGGGAGTGAGGAGAGGATTCGCGTCACATTTGAACGGTACAATATTAACAGTAAAAATTTCTGAGTAGAAAAGGTTAAACTTTTCCAAGGTTTTAAAATGTGCTTTAAAAGGCATAAAATGTAGCTCAAGAAAATAAGTATTTCTGCAGACTTTAGATGATGTCTTTCTGTTGCTATGCAGAAGCAATGCGATTGATGATTCCTCATCTGTAGTGGCACTCAGTAAGCTGAGGCAATTGTATTATTTATTTTCTCATGATGTTTTAATAAACTGATAACTTTGAAAAAGTGCTGTAGGCCTTCTACTGATGTGTATGTTAATTCCGTGATTCAGAAGTACGTACAAAGGTTGTATTACAAAACAGTCCTGACACTGTAGTGTATACAATCTTGACATTTCAGAGGTGTTTTGCTTAAATGGGCAGAAAGGATTGCAGAGATGTTTCTTTTGCATATTGAGAAAAATCCCTTTCATAGCTACTTCATAATTTGATTTTTCTTAGGGTGGAACAAATGTGCATTCAGATAAAGGAAGTTGGTGATCGTGTCAACTACATAAAACGGTCATTACAGTCTTTAGATTCACAGATTGGCCACCTGCAGGATCTCTCTGCTCTGACTGTGGATACTCTGAAAACACTGACTGCACAGAAGGCTTCAGAGGCTAGCAAGGTTCATAATGAAATCACACGGGAATTGAGCATTTCAAAACATTTGGCACAAAACCTTATTGAAGACGGCTCTCTAAGATCTTCTGTGTGGAAAAAGCACAGCATTGGAAATGTCTTCGGCTCATTTCCGCAAGGAGGCCTTGAAAGTAATAATGCTTTACTCTGTAACATTTCTATACGTGACGAAAAAGAAGTCCAGCATAAGACAGCTGGTCAGGAGTTGGCTTCGGTTCCCCGAAGAGAAGAAATAAACTTTCAAGAGGCAAGTTCCTCAGGCAGTGCCTTATTTTCAAATACCGTTTCCCCTCCAGAACTTCGCCAACGAATACAGGCTGCGGAGATCTCAAAATCTGTTAGTAAAAGCAAAAAACTAGGCAATTCATCCAACAGCATGCCACATGTAGCATCCCCAACAGCTAAATTTTTTGTTAGCACTCCATCTCGGCCCAGTTGCAAAAGTCAGCTGGATTCTTCAGAAAAGCATGAAGAGACTGTTTTCTCTAAGGCTACAGAAGGAGATAATAATGTAGAATTTGGTGCATTTGTGGGTAAGTATAAAAAAGTAAATTCTGAATGTCCTGAAGTCATTATTAGCTGCTCTTATCCTCTTGCTTCTGGCTCTGCTTGCCTTGCTTTCACCCAACCTTGTGTTGAAAATGGAGGATACATTAATTGTGGTTTTATTCATGATGAGAGTGACACTAATGATAACTACAGCTGCAGAGTTGACAAATGTGATCACCAGTCCTCTGTCAACTTTTCGAAGAACAGCCCCCAAGCGAAGTTCTCTTTGTCAACTGGCAACTTGACATCAGCAGTCAACTGGAAACATGGAAAATTGAATATTAAAGATGAACTTTCCAAAAGTCAGCATATCCATGCAATGGAACTACAAAGCCAAGATTTATGTTCTAACATCCTTATGGGACTGCTTCATAAACTGTGGACCAAATCTAAGCCACAAGGTTTGACTTATCAAGAATTGTATAGTATTTTGGGTGTATTCCGGTTGCAGGTGACTTTATTCTCCCATTTTGCTCTGCTTTTTTTTGCTTTTAACATCTCTAATTTCCCTATGTTGCTTGAATTTTTTTTACTTAAATTATAATTTCTTTATAATTCTGTCACATAGACAATATTTTTCTGAAAAACGTAAGCCAGTTGTTAAGTCTAGCAGCTTTGTGCAATTAGCAGCTCTACAACTTGGTATGGGCGTTGTAGACAAACCTTTTCCGACTCATGATAAAGCTCCTACCTTCTCATTGCACAAATTAAAAATATTGTCTATTTCTTGACGTAATTACAGAAGACTTCTTCGGCTGATGGAATACTGGACAAATATCTGTGTGGTATCTGTGTCAAGCTGAGGGATCCTCCTATACTATGTTTCTAAACGCTGTTATAACTGGGATCTTCCACTGTTGCCTAGGCTAACATATCTTTTGGTAGTCATTTTGGAAGCTTCCAAAGCTAGTTGATTAAATACAGCATTATGCCTCCCCTCAAGTTTTGCTTAACAGCAAAAAGGTGCATGTTTTTTTGTTAGTTACCTACCTATTTGAATGGTAAAACAGTGGCAGATTCATTGCAAAACACAGGTGTGGGTTTACTAACTGATTTCTATGAAGTGGATAATGCTTTAAGTACGCTTAATGTATAGCAGAAGATCACAGTCTAGAATTGTCAGCCTGCCTGCAGAGGTGTTGTCTTGCCCCAGTTTTTTAGGAATGTCACAGTGTTTTCCAAAGGTTTGTTCCGGATGTGAAAATCTAAATCTTTAGACAAGGATTTATTCTATTGCTGTGAAACTCGGAGTTCTAAGAAGTTACCAACATGCACTAGCATTCTTAGATTTGTGTATGTGTAGGAAGCCTATCTACACGTTTGTACACTCACTAGCTATTTGTTTATGATTTCCTCATGGTTTGAAAAAAGAAAACTTTTTTTTTTTAAAAATTTGGAAAGCAAGACTAAACAGAAATAATGGACAGTGGTTGTATAACTCTTACCCAATCTTTAATTGTATTTCACCACTAATAACTTTGAGTACTAACTATACTTATTTTACTGAAGCAAATTTTTTAGTGTATGGTCCTCTGACACCTCTACCATTTAGTACATACTCTTCATTCTTACTGTCCATGTTTCATAAAAGCTTTTTTTATATAGATGGTTTGTAACCCTTTGCTAACTATCGGCATGGTCAGAACGTTGGAGGTTGCTTTTTGATTTTAAATACTCTTTTTCAATTCACTGTGTCGAAGGTCACAGAGACAGCATGGAGTTACAGCGGTTTAAAGAGGCAGCAAGCAAAATTAAAGACAGAAGTACCGATATTGAGGTAAGCACAGCAGACTTTCTGTCAAACATGTTAATAGGGATTTTTTTTTTTTTAACCATAACTTCACAATATGTTTTGAAAAAGTCTAAGAGCAAATATAATGAAGAAGGTTGCAAAATGCAGCCTGGAAGGAATGTGTATCTGGTTTATGATTTAAAAAAAACACATGTATCTGGTGAAAACTCACACAGCCTTAACTATACATCAAGTCCTGTTGCTTCATAATATGATACTAATGAAATATTAAGATCTGAGGTTATGAAAGCTGAGATGACTACAGCTGTGAGTTAAGATAAAATTATATATCCCATAATTAGTGTTTAATGAAATGTTTGACACTCATAAATTTCAAGATCAGCATTTAGGAAGATTTCAGTGATTCAGATTTTTTTTATAGAGCAAGATGATAGTGTATATGATTTTAAAGAGTGACAGAAAGCTTTCATTATGCTTCCAAGAAGAAAAGGCCTTCCTAATAATCTTGTCGTAAACTAAAATGGTGTATACTCTCTGTTTTCTTAAACACTAATAAAAATAGCTAAATGGAAAGTGATTAATGGTGACAGACCTGTCCTCCAAGTGCTATAGTAGATATACAAAAGCTACTTTTCTCACTGTAGCTGTTAAGAGAAGTTAGTAAAGAGAAGTTAGGAGGATTTGCAGTTACACCTCATTCAGGGGAAAATCTGACTTGAGAATTGCATTATGACCATTTGCAATGTCAGTGCTCTGCTGAGTTGCCTTTTCTGATAGGTATAATGTGTGACCAAAACCATTTTTTGTGTGTGTGTCTTTCTGGTAATAATATTTACAATTTGCTTTGGGTTTGTTTGTTTGGTTGTTTTTAATAGGAGCAACAGGAAGACTTCAAAAAAGCTATACTGGAAGGCATAGAGACAACCAGACTTCAAGTAAGTAAAGAAGGTTTTCATTTATGGAGACATTATTTTCACCAGATACTGAGTGTATTCTTCACAGCAAATTCTGTTTTCTTATATCGTTATCTGTAAGTAAACCTTGGTCATGGTTTTAAAAAAAAAGAAACAAACAAACAGAAGTTGTCCAATTAAACCTTTGTATAAATACAGCTGGATGTCTCCTCAACAGGGGTCTAAATAGTTCCAATTGTTAGTACTATTGGGATGCAAACTCCAGTAGCACAACCTGACAGTACCACTGTTCTTAGACACGTAGTAATAGAGTTGTTCCATCTTAACTGGTGGGTCTGGTTTGATTCTTACCTTTCTTGTAGGCACTACAGTCATTGATTTTAAGATGCTGAAGATGTATGCTGAACACTGAAATGCATATAGACCTTAAAATGGGTTTTCAGAAGACACTTGCAGCAGGTGCATTCTCTCTGTTGCATTCCAGTGAAGTATTTCTGTTTAGGGATGTAAAGAAATAGTCTTTCTTATATATATAAACACACACACTTAGACACAAACATGTGTGTACGTATAGATACGTGCACGTTTTGGGCATACAGGCATGTGTGTACGTGTTGAGATGTGTGTGGGTGTATTCATTAAGAGGGAAGGGTGAAAAAGGGCAGTAACAATTTCCTAGCTGTTACCAATCTAGCATTCCAAGTTCTAGTTTCTTATTCTTCAGAATCTTATAGGTATTATTCAGGTAACCACTGAAATTAATAGGCTGGTTATGAGGAATGTTTGAGGGCTGTGCCATTCTACATGTAGTTCTAGTTTTTGATGAAGCTGCCTTTCCCTTTTTGTTTTGTTTTTTTTTCCACTTCAGTAGATATTTGGAAAGTATGTCATAATTAGAAAAGAATATGTCCATGAGGAAATTCCATTTATAAACGGTAGGGTTTTTTGTGGCAAGACTTGCTTAGATTTTTGTTCTTGTTTTCAGTGGGTTCAAAGTGAACTTAGTTTTCTGCAGAGCCCAGTTCTTAAATGAGAATTCATAGTTAAAAAAGGCGTGTGACAGAATAGCTGAACTTGGTGCTTGTAGAAACCCAGTGTTATGTACATTTCTGTTGATGTATCCTACTGTAATGTTCTCTTTAAAATAATTCTTTCAAGATGATTCTTTCAGTAGTCTTTATGTGCACACAAAAATGCTAGAGATAATGATTACTGTGAAAAGCATTTTAACTGAATTACTTGGGGGTTTTTTTGCAGCAAGGTATTTGAGGTACATCCAGAAGTTTGTTGTTGTTTGGTTTGGTTTGGTTTGGTTTGGTTTTAAGAATTCTAGATAGTCTTAGAAAATTGGGCAGATTGTGTGCCAAAACAGTAGTAGTTGGAAACAATAATAGTGAAGACTAATGTGTGTATTTTTTTTTGTAGGGTCTTCAAACTGACTGTGGTCTAAGACAGTCTAGTTCTTGTGGTGGGTTCACTGACCCTCTGGGAGTCCATTCAGAGCAATGTAAGTGTGTTGTCTTTGCAGGTGGCCTAATTTTATCTCTAAATTGCGACCATAATGCATGTTCTAAGAAGATACAAAGGAAACACAAGAAGTTTAAGCATCTTGAAATTTTTTCATGAATGATGCTACTTGAATTTCCTCCTGTGTCTCATTTTGGTTCTTCTAGTCATGCCAGCTTAATTCTGTTACCTTACATTTGCCACAGATGACTAGAGTCATAAAGAGCTAAGTGTTATACTCAGGACTGTGCTGGAAACTTGTTAAGATCAGATAGTTGTGGATCAGGCTTTTGTTTATGAGAGTCATATTAAGCTGTCTAGTTGCTCACTCTATTAGAAAACAGGTAAGCAGCAATGAAGTATCATTCTTTGTGCAGTTATGAGTCTCTTTCTTTTGTAGTATACAGCAAGAGTAGAAGAGCATCGAGTGAAGACACTCAGCAAGTAGACTCTAAAGCAGCGTTACTGACGGTTTGTTTCCTCCTTTTCTGTTATTAAGCAGAGCTAGACACTATGACCAAATAAAGAAGATGAAACATTATAAAGAATAATACTGATTTGTGAAATCATTCGTTCAAGGAGGCAATAGAGGGGGACCAGTTTTGACTGAGGGAAGAAGTTGTGCATGTCTTCTACTACATACATATTGTTCATATTCTCACTATGAAAACATGCTGCTTCCTGTTTATGGAAAAAACCACAACTTTTTGTTTAAGAAAAGAATTATTTACATAATCCATGAAACAGTAGTGAATATATAGCTTTACCTGTTCTTTTACCGTAGTTACCATTCCCCAGTTGTATTTGAGTCTTTCCATTCAACTGCAGTTCCATGCAGCCTGGTGAAGTATTTCCTGTAAACAGTCTGTACTGTTAAAACATCTTACCACCCTACCTCCAGTCAAATATACTGTGTTTTCCTTATGAAACTGTAAACCTTCTTTGTTTTTCCTCTCCTTTGTTTTAAAGGATTGGTTGCAAGGTAGACCTTCAAATAGTAGTCAAATGTAAGTAAGCTTTCTACTAACGAACAATTTTATTTTTCTATATTTTGATTTGTTTTTGGCTCTTGTCTTTGGCTATAGTGGTATTCAGCTGCATTTAATGAAAAGACAAGGTTTAAGGGTGTTTTCTAATAAATAACTGAATGTGTTCACTGGAATGCTTTGACAGGTTTTATTGAGATTAATGGGGTCACATGTCAGAGGGCAAAACATGCCTTTAAATGAAAATGACTGTGTTGACACTTACTAAGGAGCTAGCTTCCTGGTAAAGGTCTTTACCCAACAGTTCAAACTGTAAACCTTCTCTGAAATGGTGCAGACGTTGCTCTTGTTAACAATTATCCCCGGAGTTAACTGTTAAAACCATTACCTTATTAATCTGATAACGGAAGGGTAAGCTGTTGTGAACAAGTTTTAATTAAAGCACCTCTGTGGGAATGAGCTCTTGTGATGCAAACTTTACATAATGTTGTGCGTGACTTGGTGGTATTTAAAGGATAGCTCTAAAAACATGAGATTACTCTTAACAGCCTTTCATTACTGTTTTGTAATTAAGAAAGCTGTGCTGCCCTTGAATAAATAGGATAAAAGCAGAACTGTGAGGTTAACAAGGTGACCTAAGATGATGTGTCAAAATCGGTGAACACAAAATAAGTTTTTAAGAAGCAATGACTGGGCTTTTTGGTATTTCACAGGCCGTCTGAAGAAGATGCATTGGATGGTAAGTTTGTTTCTGCTATAAACAAGCTGGGAGCTTTTCATAAAAGCAATTGTTTGGGTGTTGCATGAGAATGTATTTAACTACGAAGTTGAAACTTAATGGACATGTGATTTTTGTGATTTTTGTGATTTTTCTTTTTTGATAAATAGCCTACCATCGAGTGCTACAATTCTTAATTCCCTCCCTCTCCCCTCCCCCTGACAAGGTACTGAAGAGCTTAGCACGATACTTAATTTTCTGCACAGTCAATCTTTTTCAAACTAGTTACCTCACAAGTTTCTTTGCATTTGGTAATTTTAATACACAGGACAGGCAGCAGGCAGTATCATGGTTGGTTTTTTTATCTTTCAGGCATTGCTTCTCCTTTCAAGCCTATCATGGATATCAATTACTATTACTCAGGTCAGTCCCTCTTATGAACTGTTGTTCATATTTTTAACAACACTTATTAGATCCATAAGCTTTAATGAATGCTGTAATTTTCCTCTAGCTGTAGAAAGAAATAACTTGATGAGATTGTCACAGAGCATTCCATTCACTCCTGTGCCTCCAAGAGGTAAGAATTGTACTTCCTGATGCTTGTTCATTGTGGTCTTTTGGGGGAAAAAACCAAAAGTAAACCCTGTATAAATTCCTTCTAGTATAGAACGATCAAACAGAATTTCACACTTGCTCACAGCAAGTGTGAAACTAAAGTTTTGGTGAACTAAAAGAAGGCTGGTGTCTGTCTTGAAGCACTCAGAAATATAAATGAGTTTGACACCTTTTCTGGGGCAGCTCACTTGATTATGAAATCTAGATTTAAATGTAGCTGTCCTCAGAAATGGTGATAAGAGTGATGATAGTATTGCACTAACCATTTTTATAACAAGCTGTTCTGGAAGAATTCTTTTTAAGTTGTCTGGACTCATATAAGTTGTAACCGAACAGTTATTTAGTGTTCTTAATGCTATTTGAACAGCATCATTAGTAGTTCTAATTAGGGGGACAAAACTACTGTACTGTACTACTTTGCTGCTGTTTGAAAGAGGTCGGAGAGGGGTCTTCCCATTGAGTAGATTAAATATTTTTGTTAATTCAGGATGTTAGTAACAACTCCATATTGCAGCATGCTGAAATCTAAGAAACTGTAGTGTTTCAGTGCTTTTAATTTTAAACTGTGAAAATTAAATGCAGTCACTGCTTTTTTTTTGTTGTAACGTAGGTGAACCAGTCACTGTGTATCGCCTCGAAGAAAGTTCTCCCAGCATCTTGAACAACAGCATGTCTTCCTGGTCGCAACTGGGACTCTGTGCTAAAATTGAATTTTTAAGTAAGGAGGAGATGGGAGGAGGTTTACGTCGAGCTCTTAAAGTAGTATGCACGTGGTCAGAATATGATATCCTGAAATCAGGACATCTTTATATCATCAAGTCTTTTCTTCCTGAAGTTGTGAATACTTGGTCAAGCATTTATAAGGAGGACACTGTGTTACACCTGTGCTTAAGAGTAAGTTTTATCCTTGTCAATTATTAAACATAGACAAGCATTATATGTTAAACAGGATCTCTCCCCTGAAAACTAGTATATACTTATTAAAAAAAAGGTTAGTCTGGGGCTCCATGTGACCTAAAGGGTTAAAATCTCTGCTCCAGTGTGGTTTACCTAATCAAAGAGCTTTAGATCTTAAAATGTAAACATAATTTGAAAAGCAAGTAGTTTGTTATACAGTCTTGGAGGAACTGACAGTTACTGTTCCTGCTGCCTTTTTGGCTCCTTTAATGTTCTCTGCCACATAATGCAGCTAATGAAATGCGTGCTTTGAATTGTAGGAAATTCAGCAGCAGAGGGCAGCACAGAAGCTCACCTTTGCTTTCAATCAAATGAAGCCCAAATCCATTCCATACTCTCCAAGGTGAGTGTATTTAAACTTCCATTATGTTGCATGCTTTTGACATAGAAGAATTCCTACAGAGCTGTTAACAGATGGTTCAGATCTGTACTGATTTGTGAAGATACATCTCAGAACATTATTATGAATGTGTCAAAGAGAATTATCTTTGGTAGTATTTTCTATTGATACTTTTTGCATTGATTCTAGCCTAGTGTGATAATGCAAATTACTTTGTGTAATAGTTTCAAATTACTTAAAGTATTAGTAAGTAAAATGAAAGTCTGGTAGTAATGATATATTTGCCATTTAATTTGGAAATATCTTCATTAAGTATGCTTTTTTACTAGGTTCTTGGAAGTTTTCCTGTTATATTGCCACTCTGCTGGCCAGTGGTTTGCAGTCGAAGAGTGCATGACAGGGGAGTTTAGAAAATACAACAACAATAACGGTGATGAAATAATTCCAACTAACATGCTAGAGGAGGTTATGCTAGCTTTCAGCCATTGGACATACGAGTATACAAGAGGAGAATTGTTGGTACTAGATCTGCAAGGTAATGTCCTTATTTTGGAACTGGGATTCAGCCAAGGTAGATACACATGCTTTTTTTCCCCTTGTGATAGCGTTTTCTTCAGGCTTCATATACCTGTAGTAAATAACAAGCGCTATTTAGTGCATCTTGGTCTAGTTAATCAAACTATGGTTATCCTATTTAAAATGGCATTAAAAATTTAAGCAACACAGTGAATATAAATATATACATATTTTCCTAGTTATGTACACCATAAAAAATTCTGTCTTCTTTCACAGGTGAAAACTAAAGTTAGGAGTTGCAGGCAGAGGTGAAAGCAGGTGAAAGAAATCTAAGAAGTACAAAGTCCTTGTTTAGAAGCAATTTGTTGTAAGGGTAAAGGGTACTGCATATATCTTTTTTTTTCCTCTGCTTTTATTCTTGGAGAAGCTGAGAAGTCATAGCTAAGGATGCCAAGGCTTTTCAATATTAATGCATTTATGTAATGGATCAGATTTAACTTTCTCTTCATGTGCTGTCTGAAGGTGTTGGAGAAAATCTGACAGATCCTTCTGTGATAAAAGCTGGAGAAAAAAGGTAAGGTTAAAGAAGGATTTAAAGAAGAGTGTTATAAAAATTTCACCAGAGAACACATGCAACCTATATTTATGTGTGCTTTATTTCTAAGGTCATACGATATGGTGTTTGGTCCAGCCAATTTGGGAGAGGATGCAATAAAAAACTTCAGAGCAAAGCATCACTGTAATTCCTGTTTCTGCAGGAAGCTTAAACTTCCTGGTAAGAGTTGCTGTATTTCTTCTTCTGAGACACCCATGTCATGAAATGTTTTATGATAATGAAATAGTTATGTTGTGCTATGAATGTGGTATATGTCATAAATAGCAGTTTTGTAATTTTACTTCTAAAACTATATGCCGTTAGAAGGTAAAATCCTTATGTAGGAATTAAGACTGTCTCTGTGTGATTGATCAAGACTTCATTAGGTACAGTAAAAAAATGATAAAGATCCTAGAAAAAGTAGGAAAAGCAGGTCAAGATGATTGCAAACCATCAGGCTTTTTAAACAAAATGGTGCTTATGTTTGTTTTGAGTTTGGGTTGGGTTTGAGTGTGTATATGTGGTGTTTCAAGTTTTTTGTGATGTTTGTTTGTTTTAAAAATAGCTGGGTCTCCAGAAACTTACTCTGTTAAAACCTTTCAATTCTAATTATTTTTCAGGCGTGGACTACACTGCACTCATCTCAAACCTTGAAATTGTTTCTCTGTGTTGGACTTTTAGACTCTAGCAGAACAGCATAAGGAACTGTGATGATTCCTGCTTGTTTCACATTTCTCTTGCAGGTTGTTTTTCACATGAAGTGAGGTCATCTGTTTTAAATTTGGGTTGTAAATGCTGGTAAAATCAAAAGAGATCCTAGAAGGGCCTAATTTCCATGGAAAGTTGACTAAATACTTGCTATAATAGCTATAAAGAAAGTAACTCTGAAGTTTCCATCACTTTAAAGCAGAGCTTTAGGCTTCCCAATACCTGTATGATTAAAACATCCTTTTTTGACACGGTGCATATTGAGGAATTCTTCTTTATAAGTACATATGCTTACTGAAGCCTTTAGGAGACTTTCCTGCCCCATCAATTCTGTTAGTTCAAGAAATAGTAATCAGTATAACTTCCTTTTGTTTGTACAGATCTGAAGAGGAATGATTACACACCTGACAAGATCATATTCCCTCAGGATGATTCCCCTGAATTGACGATTCAGCCTGGAAGCTGCACCAAAGAATCAGATTCAGCTAATTCTATTCGTCTGATGCTCTAGTGATGTGACCAAATCAGTGGCTTCACCCAAACTTCATGGAGTGTCACAAAGTTGTCACTTACCTTTCATTTGCTAATTAAAAGAAAGATACGTCAAAACAAGTATTTAAGATTATGTTTTTAAAGGGGCTTTTTAACAGAAGGTTTTGTTCCTTTGTTTTGGGGGTTTTTTTGTTAGTTTAGTGGAGGATTTTCTCTCTGTAGTCCTGTGGTGTGCAATATGCCTTCAACCAAAAGGATTTTGGTAGTTGATGTTTTAAGGTAAAGCGTTTGTCTGTTTGGCAGCTGTCTTACTGTCAGTCAGCGAAAGACAGGAGAAAGCACCTACCTCTGTAATGCCAGAGTACTCTTTGAGCATTTTTGGAAGTGTTCCGATAATGTTTTCTCAGCAGATGTCTTTTAATTTGGCCTTTTGACAAGGACAGGGCCAAGTGAGGTGTGTACATGATGCCAGTAGGCTGAGGCCTAAAGCCATTGTAGACTGGTATAATCATATTTAATAGAATAAATAGTATGTACTGGTCCAAATAAGTTGCCTTGTAAGAACACAAGTTGGAAGTGCTTTTCCTCGTACGTAGTGACTGCTTCAGAAGTTATGCCTTCCAAAGATCTTGTAAAACCAGTATATCAAAGCCGAATGTACACATAATTTTTAAATGTATTTAAAATTGTGTAGAAAACATCTTTAATGTTATGTTATTTGTGGTACTTATTTAAGAGAGACTAGGGTTGGATTAGCATTATGTAAAGTACGGGAGATTGCAATGCACCTTCATGCCAATAAAATGTAATTTAACTGTCCCAAATATTGTTGAGCATTCAGCAAGGAAAAACTGTTGTCCAACTGAAGTTTCATGCTGCGATTTTATTTTTTTTATGTTACATAGGTACTAATTTGTAATTTTTAATTAAAAGGGCAGTATATAGCTCTATAAATTTTTTATTCAGTAGTGTATCTTATAGATACAGACCTAAGGCACGAACACAATAGCTGTTTAAATGGTGTTTTATGTTTGACAGGGAAAGGTAAAATGTTATAAGGATATAATACTGTATACGTTTTGTATATCATTAAATCTTCAAAGAATCTAAAATAAATTTATTCTTGTTTACAGACTTCTGCTGTCCATCTTAGTCTGAAAGGTTATTTGGGTGAATTTAAGTAACTCTGCAGAATTTGCCGTGCTGGATCAAAGCATTTGTCCGCCTTTGAGGTATCTCAGCTTTGGCTAACACCATAAACTAGGGGTGGGGAGGGCAAAATTGAAAACGCTCATAATAGGCAAACTTACATGATGGAGTTAATGAGTAAATGAAACAAAAATATCTTCAAGCTCTTTATAATGTTTGTTTTGAATTGAGGAGCTCTTTTGTGGATGCCCGACTGCATCCCCTTCTGTTGCTGTGAGGTAATGGGCAGTTATTCAAAATGTACTTCTGTCTTTTTAATGATGTTTTCGTAGCCAATTAACAGCAACAGTTAATCTGTAAGTGAGGCTGGCTCTTGAAATTGGGAAGGATTTCTAGAGAAACCTCAGGTGGTGTGAAAACGTGACCAAAATCAATGTATGGAATTGGCAGACCGTTTTGGGAAAACTGTACGTAAAGGCAAGAAAACTTCCAGTTTCCTGACAAATACTTAACAGCACATGGTTAATTTTTACAGTGATGATGCCTGTCTTTGGTAGTTTTGCCTGGACTAATTTCTTAACAAAATAAACAGATGTGACTTGTGTGTGATGGATGTGTGTGACAGCCAGAAGTGTTCCCTCCTCTCAGCGCTGCAGTAACAAGCGCCTGAAGCCCTTCCAAGACTGAAGAGACCAAAAGGGATGGGGAATGTACAGCTTGGAGTGGTGACACTGTACATATTTCTGTACATCTTCCTAGCATGAGTACCAGCTTACTGGTACTAAGCTGAGACTTACAGCTAGAATTGCATGAGAAACCTATGTCTAAATTAAACGGGGGGGGGGGGGGGGGAATGACACCGTTTGCAAATTACCTTTTCATTCACATTAATAGAAAAGAAAACCTGTGAGCATCAGCATCCTTCAAGGAGGGCATTGGAAAGGTGTGGTGGCAAAGGAAAAAAAAAATATTGTTTTGAAGTAGGCTGACCTTGTTAGGATAACACCATGGCCTCTGGATGTCGGGCTGCAGGAGCATAAAGATTACCACGTGTCATTTAATTTGGTTGACAACATCAAGTGTCGCTACTGCAGCTTCTTCACTGTTGAAGTGCTCTGTGGATAGAGAAGAGTAGTGATCATTTAGCTTTTAAATTTCCTTTATATTACTGAAGAGGAGAAAAGTAGAAGCAGCACTGGAACTTCTCTTATCTCTACAAAACCGAAAATGAGTGTATCTTGTTAAAGCCTAGTTTTTAAATACAGGAATACTAATTCAAACCTTCTCTAATTGTTGTTAGTAAAAAATATGAAATGCTTCAGTGTGACTTTCCTACTGAAAGGGTATTTAAAGAATAACTCTCGTATAGGGAAATAGGTAAGCTACATTATTTTCCTTGACATAGTTTTGATTCCCTGCCACCATTCTCAGGATATTTTCATTAGAAGAAAAACCATAACAGATTCAATTGAATATTGTTGGTTGGTTATGTAACTTCTGTTTTAAAGTGCATTTTAATTTCCTCCAGCATTGATACTGCTTTATGTGAAAACCTCAAATTAATTTAATCTTTTAATTAATCCAGCAAATTCAGCATTGTTGACTGCTTTCTTGCAGTATATTTAGGTACTGAAACATTTCAGAGAAAACCAATCCCAAATACATTGTGGCAAGATACACAAAGGTGAGTCTCCTGGGGAGCTGGTTTTGTGGCTGCTGCTCAGCAGCCTCGTGATTCGGAAAAGGAGGGATTTGGCTTTTAAGCCTGTGGCAGTGATTTCCTTCACTTTCATTCTTCATGGTTACATCTCAGACACACACACGCACACACACACACACACACACACACAGAATCGCTCGGTTGGAAAAGACCTCTGAGATCACCATGTCCAACCGTTCCTGTCTACCCCCTAAACCATATCCTTAAGTACCTCATCTACCCGCTCTTTAAACACATCCAGGGATGGTGACTCCACCACCTCCCTGGGCAGCCTGTTCCAGCTTCTGACGACCCTCTCAGTAAAGAACATCTCACTTAATGCCACAACACCTTGCCCTGAAAGAGTTTGGAAGGGGGGGCAGGACTATACCTGAAAACTTCCTAGTAACAGTTCATGTTGAATGTTCCCAAAAGATCAATTGGGGAAGAAAAAAATGCAGTTTTTTTAAATACAGCGATGCTGCTGAAAAGATTTCTGATTATTTAACTTTCTTTCTACAAGTAACACTTTTCCATGCAAGAGTCATGATAAGTTCTTAGCCCCTCAACTTGCAGTGTGGGTAGCACTGATGTGGATTTGTGTATTGTGTTGTGTTAAATCAAGACCTTGAATTACAATTTTGGGTTCCTCGAGAAGTAGGACTAGGTGTATACTTTTGCCTTCTTGAATGATGAATGTTAGCATTGCTGATTTTAGTACTAAGAGTAGAATTCAGCTATATGGATTTATCATCTTTTTAAAACACTGACTATATTTAATGATTTCAGTGATTTATAGTTTTCAATACAAATTTTGTTCTAGCTGCATGACAGCTATTATGGGTTGAATTTAACTTATTCTTTCCCAATAACTGTGTCAAAAAGTGGCTTTTAATACTGCCCTCCACCCATATATGACCACAGTACTTGCTCTTCAATATGTTTCTTCAAGTCATCTTCTTTTTTCTTTAATGTGTTCCACTCTGTAGAAAGGCAAGGACTCTTACTTTGGTAAGAACTTTTTTAAGAATCAGAAGTTGAAACAGCCCTTGTTAATGCTGCCAACTGCTAAGTAGTTTGCACTGTCATTGTTTCCTCTCCTGTATAAGAAAAACAAAATACTTGGTTCCTTGTGTTTTGCAACATATCTAATTTAGTGCTCTTGCTCTAAATAAGTAGTTGGCTGTGTTCATGTTTGTCATTAATGGAGTGAAATCAAGATACATCGTGCTTCAATTATGCGGAGAGATCCAAAATGTGGCATACGCTTCTCTTACCTTGCTTAGCATATTCAGGGCTGGAGATCTGTTTGATTCATTCACTCATTCATTCACTGACAGGACTGTCTCAAATGCTTCTTTCAGCA
>NW_010203956.1:0-1097 GCF_000695765.1 Mesitornis unicolor | reverse complement strand
CTGACTATGTTGACGGGGTCGCAAATACGACGCAAAAAACTGATCTACGCAGTTGCAGATAAGCAGGCACTTCTTTATTCGCAGCGCTGGGGAACACAGAGGATACCTCCTCTAATTGTGCTCCAAAATCTATACATTTTCACAGCTCATTTATACGTCTTTAACAAAGTGATTTCATAAGATTGTACAAGTATGTATAAAATGTCTG
Organism: Mesitornis unicolor; assembly: GCF_000695765.1. Taxonomy (NCBI): domain Eukaryota; kingdom Metazoa; phylum Chordata; class Aves; order Mesitornithiformes; family Mesitornithidae; genus Mesitornis; species Mesitornis unicolor. Next base: position 889 of record NW_010203956.1, on the reverse strand, counting down.
CTTTTTAATTTGCCCTTTACCACGATTAGTTCCCCATTATCACATCATCCCATAGAAGGTATTGATCTACTATGAAGCCCACCTCCACCTAATTTCTTGGCATGCAAAAGCGAGAAAAGAAAAGTTATAACCTAACCTTTGCCTTATCACATATATGCTAGGTTTGCTATGTACCTAGAAGACCACAGTACGGGGGAACAGCTTCTCCTCTTGTACCCAGAATACCATCAACGTTCTTTTACCATCCCAGATGCTCCTCTCTCCTCCGGCACTCCCTGGTACATACCTTCTAAGCACTCATGCACATATGTTTTCAACTTGAACAGGCTGTGGTGTTTGTTACAGAACCACTCTGTTTTCTGGATGATGGCCACTACACGGCATACTGCAAGCACTCAGTCACCAAAAACTGGTACAGCTTTGGTGATGCACAGATCACAGAGATCCCAAATTCCTCAGTGCAGACTGACACAGCTTATTTCCCATTCTACACATATCAAGGCCTTCCCTCCACTGATCAAAAATCTGCTAGCCATGGAAAATGAACAGTGAGTATCCCAGCAATGAGAATTCACTGGCAGCATCAGCCAAGTCCCCTTTCACCAATAAACTGGAGCATTTCCATTTCTGATCATTTGCCTTGGTCTTGCAGGCAGTAATTTCTAGTGAGAGGAGTTACAGCTCCTGCATCTGTTACGGAATGTGCACCTGCTCCATTTGTACAAGGGCTGATGGTTGTTTTCCGTGATAAACCTCACACGTCCCTCACAAGAATGCACGTGTTGAGCATACAGAGGCACTTACCTGAGAATTCTGGTTTCACAGTTGGTTAAAAAAAATAATGTGTGTTTTAAGCTGCCTTTCAGAAACTGACAAATCCATAGCAGGG
>NW_010203955.1:22349-27636 GCF_000695765.1 Mesitornis unicolor | reverse complement strand
CCTAAGCTTACCCAGCAGTTCTCTGTTTAACTAAGCAGGTCTCCTGGCACAGGACACAGGCAGCTCTGTGCCAGGTGGTTGAAGTAGCAGAAAAGTTTTAACTTCATTTAGCCTACTAGAGTAAATTACAACCTTTAATATCACTTTTCATTTACACGTATACATATATGTAATTTTATGTATATATATATACACAAACACATACATGTTACTGGTTTCCTGTTTAATTTCTACATTACATCTGTGTACAAGAGAATAAATACACGAAACATTATGGTATGTTCAGAAACTAGAGTGCTACCTTGCATACAAAATGGAGGAGGAATTACTTATGTATGTCTACATTAACAAGTAATCCAATCTGTTTACAATGAATCTTTACATTTAAAGAATAGGTGCTGAGGCCCTTTCATCTACACTTCTCCAATGCATGAAGCAGAAAGGAGTGCTACTTCAGTTTAGCATTTCCAACACACATAATTTAAAGTTATAGCATTCTTTAATGCATATGGAAACAAACTTCTTGAAAAGCTGAGCACTGACAAGTTATTTCTCTGTATCTGTTAGACTACTATGGATTCTTTCTAGTTCCTTTTGCACAGGAAGAGTCCCAGGAGCAGCAACAAGGGCTGCCCAACCAACAGTGAGAAAGGTCTTGCAGAGGCAGTTTATGGAGATGCATTTGAAAAGGAATTCTTAAAAAAATATACACTCAAATGTCTTAAGAAATTGCTAGTTAACTCCAGCTTTGGTAAAAGTGTGATTTGATCACAGTTGCTGCTGTGTTAATTCATTTGTTTATACAAATGTTCTTTGACTGCAATGAAATCTAGTGCAAGGTATAAAATTTGGACAACACTATCATGCATATTTTGAACTAAACTTAAAATCTGCTTAATTAACACCTATCCTTTTTCTTTGGTTAGTACTTTATTTCCACAATCGGGAAATAGTTGCTCCTTTTACTCCTTACATCACCATCAAAGCATACACAAAGCATCTCCTCAGATTGAGGAGAAGCTCTGCCCAGTTGGTACTGATTGCCTGAAGCAATTCGTTCTCTGTTTCTTTAGTCAAAGTAGCATCTAGCCAACATTTTCACTGAAACAATGTCCAGACATGCTATATTAATTCAGGAAACTAACTTTTGTCAGTGAGCATTAGGGATTATTACCCAAGGACTATATGTATATATATCTGCAGAAAAATAGCCAACTTTCTATTAAAAGTGCCCAAAGGGTCAGATTTTAGAGGTGTTCAGGTGTCTAAAGATTCAGTGCCAGCTGGGCCTGTAGGTTGTTTTGAAATCCACCCCCTTGATGTCTTAAGAACAAATTTTTAAATTATTGTAGATGCCTAAAGTTGTTTGTAGCTACAGGTAATGAGAGAAGAAAGGAGAAGGGAAACCTAACCCACAGGGAGAAAAAGTCATTTGCTACAGAGCAGAGCAATGCCAACTGTTACTGATCATGCCTGCATTTCTTCTAGTGAGCAGTCAGAGCAGCTGTGATCACAGCTTGGTTCATGTGGCAGCTTGCTCTGAAGTGTCTCCGTGTAAATTACACCACACCACCAAACATGCACACACAGCTTCATGCACTTCATAGGATGCCCTCTGGCTATACTCCAGGCCATGTCTGCAGGCTTATTTTCTGTATGGGCAGCAAATTCAATCTTAATGTCACAATGCAAACCATTGCCAGCAATAGAAAGAAAGCTTACATGTGCGTAACTAGTGGTGACCGGATACTTGGGAGTTTGGCTTGTATTTATCAGATATAGTAAGATGTAGTGAGTTGCAAGACTTCATTTTCATTGAGTAATTTTGCTGGAAAAGCTAGGGATGGAAATAGAAAGTAGTACAGCTAACAAATGGTGATGTCAAGGGAGGACAGCAGGTGGAGATCTCAGAGTACCCATGTACGGCAAATAGGGTTACTCTTCCTATGGACATCTAAGCAAGACCCATGCTGTTATGGTATCCCATACTCTGCTGCATCTCTCTCATTTATAATTCAGGTTACATTACCGAAAATACGCCAGGGTAGCAGGACTTCTGGGATGCAGCACAGAGGCTTAACAGGAAGCACATCACAGATTATATGATCTAGCTTATGGTTTTATCTCAATGGCAGAGGCCACTGAACTTTTTAACCATTGGAAGTTGAATATTTTTCTTTTGAAACTGGACTGTCCACATAATTTCAGAGTTTTTAATGCATTTTACTTCTTCAATTTCAATTCTCTAAAATGTATAAGCACATTAAAGAAATTTATTACTAAGAACACTGGGTAACTCTATTCTTTACAGTGTTAGTACAGTATGCTTTAAATCTCTAGTGTCCCTACAAACTACAAATACTGCATTGGCAAGGATGATACAGTTGATGCACAAAAAAGCACAGCTTACTATTTTCAGGGACAACAATCAGATTTACACAATACTTCTAGCTAAGAAAGTTACTTGAATCTTTTCAGGAAGAGGTGTCAACTGTAGGATATTATCTAAAGAGATTAATTTTTCTGAGCTTTGATAGACATTTCTCATGAAGTCCTCTATCCAATCTAGTATCATTAACACAAGAAAACGGAATTAATAACTTAGTTGCCAAAATACATTAAAAGCCTTCATAGATATCATCTCACTGACAAATCACATATAAATTCTACAGTGGTTCTCTGATAGAAACAGAAATTTAAAGTACTTTGCACTACTGAATCTAACTTCAGAAAACAACTTTCAAGAGTGGCTTAATCTGTCCAGGAATATATCAGTTAAATGTTCCTGTGAATAGAAGTAATTAATTTTATTCAGTTGTATTCATCTTTCACTTTCTGCAACTGTTTGAACTAAATTAGATTCTGATCCTAAGACAAGGAGTTAATAAAACAAAACAATTCTTCTTGTACTAATAATTTCACTAGAATCATCTGCCCCAGAAGCCCACAAGTCAGGATCATGAGTTACCACGCTACCTGGGGATGCAACCAGTACAAACCATACATGTATGCAGTGAACCATAACCAAGATTTCATACACTGTATTTCTAAATACTGTAATTGCAGAGCTTCAGATTTTGAAAAGCACTATCTAGAAGTTATGACTGTAAACCACAATGAATAAAACATTCCCTAGTTAAGACCAGTCACTTTTGATTGGAGAAATTCTTGCATTTAGATTCTTGATAGATTCTGGAGCAACTGCAATTCACATTTTTCGGACTATGACAGTATGCTACTGCATAGTTTATCATTCAGACTGGTGCAATCTGAGTCAGTTTAAATCACCATCTTTACTCATGATACTGGAAAAGAATGAACAAATAGCATCACCTGAGCCTTAACAAAATCCATCCTGTATTTGCCTCTCCACAGACTGTGCATCATTAATAGATATTGAATCACAGATCAGTTGGCTTTATTATTATCATTGCCCTCATCATGGTAATATTTAATTATACCACCAAAGCTAAAATTCAACTAGAAAGACAGGAAAATTGAATGTTTTTCATCTAAGAAAGCAACATTTTCATCAGCAGTAGCATTTTTAAGGACAATGGAAAACAAGAAAATCTGTAACATCCAGATGTCTATTTGGAAGTGAATTTGTTTGAATAGTCATAGTGATCTTCAGAAAAAAAGGAACAGAACAAGAGATGTATTTAAGATTACTTTCATTCCTTATGTGCACTTACGGTGTAAGAAGTATCATGTTATAGTATATGTACGCATTTTTGAAGGGAAGATTAAACTGCAAGTTCATGCACATGGAAAGATTTAAATTTTCTTAACATCCACTGTCTTTACATGTAAAAAACTAAATGTCTCAGTGAAGCTTTCTAGGCTTCTGGCATATCCCAATTTTGTTAGGCTATCTACTTTTAACTCTGCCTCAGTATAAATAGGCTGCAGTATTGCTCTTCCTTCAGCCTCTGAGGCAGTTCACTGTATCTTTGTGAAAATGAAACTGTTCTGACAGACACAATAGGCTTCAATTCTGACCAGTCCCACACCTGCTTTGAACTTGAATACAACCCTTCTCTTAATATGCCATTTACCTGTATCCTGGATTTAAATTGATGTTCTTTGTAGTACTTGCATCTACTACAGAAAGAGTCCTTATAGGATGCAGAGCCATGTTAAAGAAAGAGAAACATCAGAAAATAAAAGGGAAGGTTAATGTGTCCAAAACAATATTTGATTTTCCTAGCTGTATCATTTGGCCTGACATTTTACTTTTACCTACAGTGTCCTGTCAAAAAATAAAACAACTTATATACGTTAGGTAATTTTCTAATTTCATGCAAGGCTTTGGAAACAAAGTGTGGGGGGATTCACAAGGCCTCTCTTGGTGACATGATCTGCACAGTAACAGTTTACACAATACGTGAGTGCGAAGAGCATGTTTAAATGGTTTATCCAAAACTGCCTCAAAGCATTTGCTTAAAATCTGGTAACAGCACGAGATATTTAACAAAGACAAAGCTTGCATGAGGCTTCCATCAGCCAGATCAAAAACTTACGTTGAGATAGCAAGAAGACTTTTGAGAAAGAGGAATCAGCTTGAAGATAATTGGTGAGGTTTTTTACACTGTGATTGAGAGAGAAGACCTTGGTAAGAGAGCAGCAGCCAAAGTGGTTCCACAGACAGAAGTCAACCCACCAGTGCTGTGACTTCAGCCTAGACCTGATGACACAGCCTCCCTGTACATCTCTCAGAGATGTAGCCTGCACCACTTAGTGGGCTGATGTTGCAGGGTGCAGCAAACAAGGCACCCTACCTCAATAGGCCCATGCAACCTTATTCTCACTAGCATATGGTCAGCAAGTTGTGGAGGGTTATATGGATGCAGACAGATCTGGAGGACCTACATGTATCCCAGAACGGGTGAGGAAAAGGGGAACCTGCCTGGCCAGACAATGGGGATGAGCTTGTGATCCACAGGGCTTGTATAGGTGAAATTAGGATTTTGGAGAATTACTATTTTTGAGGATTAAAGAAGCATGTTTGAAATTTGTAGGTGCCTATGAACATTTTATGAATGTTTAGTGTTGTGGTTTCTGTTGTATTGCTGATATTGATCTTGAATGTGTAGTTCACAGATTACCAGATAACTACATGTTGTTAATAAATCAATAAACAATTATAATCTGATTTAAACAATGTGAGTTGAGCAGTTTTTTACCCAGTGACACTGACTATGACTATTTATTGCCCTCAGCTGGTACCTGTAACCATTCCCTCTCAGGAGGCCAAAAATGTTAAAGACTGTAGAGAGCTTCTTGG
>NW_010203955.1:4989-22339 GCF_000695765.1 Mesitornis unicolor | reverse complement strand
AAATAAGGACATTTTTCTCTCTGACTCCTCTTTTGCTCTAGGCCAGTTAACTGGTAATGGTGATAAGTAATACCACAATTTGGAAAAGGAACATTTGTTGTCATAGAAAAGACACTGTGAAGCACAAAATAAGGTAGTAGCATGCATTTAAGACAACATCTAATTGGTGACGCAGAACAATTGATCCTTAATATAAAGGCCTCAGGTAAAACAAAGTTGCTTATTCAGCTCAGTATGTAAAACATCTAGGAGAATCATTGGTATCAATACTGTAAAAGAACTTCAACAACGTGACCGACATGACCAACAGCTGACAGAAAAATAACCTTTTACTTCAGAATATTTGGGTTAGCTTCCCATTGCAGTCTAAGGAAAGACGTCATAGGTGCTTTGTTGTTTGATAGCATAATTAAATATTTCTGTTACAGAAATCTCCATGAGGAGTAACAACTGTTTCAGTTCTTATGAAGTGGTAGAGCTAGAGACCACTGATTTTCACTGTAAAAAAGCTTCCAGTTTGTTATGGTTTAAGGATTACCAGCCTGAAAGGGAAGGACAGGTGGTGTCTGTAGGACCCTGGAGGGTCAGAGATCAGTACTGCTCCCTCCCCTTTCCGGCCACAGTCTATAAAAAACCCCAAGGTTTTCACGGGCTTTTCCTGGCTTTCCTGGGCTGCTTCCTGTCGCATCTCGGGTCGGCTGGGCCTAGCTCCATGTGCTCGGCAGCATCCACCACCACCCGCTCCCAGCACCACTGCGGTCCCTGGTGACGAGTCACAGCAGTCGCAGCGGCCACGAGGCACTGCTCGGACATTTCCACTCCAGACTACTGGGATCGAGTTTTGTATATAGTTAAATATCCTTTGTCCCTTATTAATTCCCTTTTCCTTTCCCTTGTTGTTTTCATTAAACTTGTTACAGTCTTAACTTTCAACCTTGTGTGAAGCAATTTTTTTTTATTATTATTATTCTCTCTCTATTCCCTTTTTCTTAATCCTCCCCCTGGGAGGGGTAGGAGCAATAGAGAGAAAATCCTGCTCTCTCTCTCTCTCTGACCCTTAAATGGAGACACAGTTATATGTAACCAATAAGAAATGTTTGTATGTTTTTTAAAAAATGCAAAAGGATTGGTTCCTTATCTTTATAGACTTCAAGACTATAGGTTCATTAAAACAAACTAACTACTACAAAGTAATGAAACATGTAAAAAAAAAAATAAAAAAAAAATACAACTCTGCCCACACTGCTGACTTGACAAGAAGACCAGTCAATTATAATTTCTCATCATCAATGTAAACAATGTTTTATAGAACAATACCTTGCAAAGCAGATGAAAGATAATGGATCTAACTTAATCTAGATTAGGTAAATACAGCTAGATTGGAATTGCAAAACTCTTTGAACTCAAGACCAAAGTTAAGCAATCAACTTACTTAGTCATTGAGAATTCAATGCCGATATACCCATGTGGAGCAGCCTCAGAAAACTTAAAGCAACACGAGTTCTCTACATACAGTGTATAGCAAATGCACTTGCATGATAATGTGAGAGATGTTTATGCAAACATCCAACAACCATTAGTTTTCCCCATATTAATCCAATGAGTTAGCAAAGTGTCATTTACTCATGCCTTGTCTGTTACCTTAAGTACAGACTCTTGTTTTAAACATCACTGGTGCACTGTGCAAATGTTTGGAATGTGGAGAATACCAAGTACACACCATATAGAGATTCATCTTTCTGGCATAAGATAATTGGAGCAACAAGACAACTTCTAGTCTATGAAATAACACAGCTACTATTAGAAGTAAAGTCACTGGAGAATTAAAAATATCTGTTCACTTTTAACAGTATTCATAATTTCATAGATTTAAAGCACTAATAAGAGCTTACAAGTTGTGACGGTTGTCAATCATATGAAAAGGTTTCTTGTCCTAAAGGACACCAAACAGTCCCTACAGAAAAGCAAGAAAAGCCCGTCACTATTCTTTGTAGGTCCCCAAGAAATCCAGATGGAGGGCATGCGTATATGCATTTTAGCTCCATTCCTTTTGTGGGAGGAATGACATAAGCAATGCCATTCTCTGGACCTAGATGCAAAATCTTGAGGGAAAACATAATTTTTGCATGTCCCATCATTTGGGTCTGCAATAGATATATGATACTTGACTTACTGAATTTTATAACAAATTACTTTCCTTCTCTCTAAAACTCTGTGTAATTAAAAGTCATATTTATGATTCAAACTGTAAGCGACGTAGTATTTTTATTAATATTTTCACACTTTGAAGTTGTAAAGTTGAAGAGGGAATTAATTGTATTTATTTACATTGCTAAAGCTATCATCATCTATTTGTTTATTTAGTACTAATTTTTGTATACGGTAACCACTCAATGAACCAGTAGTGCTATATCTAGTACCCACCAAAAATGTTTCAGTTAAATTTATGGTTCATTCGCTAGAATTCAATGCACAGCCAAATGCAATAAATTAAATCTTCTATAGGTCTATGGTTTATGTTCAGTGATGAGTGTGCATTAAAACATATACTGAAGAACCACATAATGCCTATACATAACCACTAAACTGAAGTATGAAAAAGACAGTGAGGCTTTATTACCTAAAGTGGAAAATTAAGAGGATGGTAGAAAATAACAGTATGGGTGGAGAGGCAAATGGTGGAGCAGATGGGGAGGATAGCAAGGTGTTGAAAAATTAAGTAATGATGGAAGCATCTTGAAGAGGAAAACTACTTTATAATTAGTAAGTACCATCATTAATCAATTTAAGTTGATTTTTTTTTTTCAAACAGCCTGTTACACTGAAAGATTTTCCTACATGTTGTGGAAGGATGTTGTGCCTCCAGCATTTCTTTGAGCCAACTTGTCAACTTATTGACTATTAGAGACATGAAGTTCAAATGCAGAAGCTATGTAACAACACTTACATTCAAACAAGAGGGCCACAGCGCAATCATTATGAGAAAGAAGGCACTCTAGTGAGAGGCGAATAGACTTTGTACACCCTTGTGCATATACATGCAGAAAAATCCTATACAAAATAGTCTCCAAGTGTACCAGTACAAGTCTAAACTCTGGATCAAATAGAAGCAAAGTAATTACCGGTTTCTATTGTTGCTTTAAATATGAAATTATGCATGGGCTATGGAGGGCCACCAGTCAAGTTTTTGACCAAGCAAGTATTTGTACATAACAACTTACAATCTGACAAGGAGGATGCTTTTGCAAATAATCCGTTTCCCAAATTCTGATTACAGATTATTTGCTGATCTGTTCAGACCTGACTGGTTTCATATTCTTTTGTACTCCTGGAGTTGTCATCAGCTATCACCACATTACACATTCTCTGAAAGATTACTTTTCTCTGTAATGAAAGAAATATAAGTAATGAGAGGGACAGTAATGAACTGGTCTAGATTAGATATGCATCTATGTGATAGAGGCTACAGTCTAGCATTATTTAGCACACCAGAAATATAGTTCATATTTGTAAGAGAATCAATGTTTTGACATGCAGTTTTTCAACAAGCAAAAATTACTGTCTTCAAACACTATTTAATTCCTTCCTTCACATTTGCAGGAGATAACTCTCCAACATGGAATTTCTGCTCCAGTGACTGCTCCAGCATGTGTTCTGCTGCCACTGATAGTAGCACTGCCCTATTTGCTAAAACAAGAATCAAATTTACTTAATGCCCAGCAGGTATTACAGGATCTTTCCTCTTTCATCGATTAATTTATCGATTGTGTTTTGTCTTTTAATACAAAACTGAATTGCTGAATTGTTTGTGTGAGTTTAAGATATGATACGCTAGGCCTTAGTTATCAGATATTTGTAAATCCAGGTCAACAGACATGCTTACACTTGATCCAAAAGGCTATATCCCCTCTCTTCAACCAATAGATTTGAGCAAAAAAGCCACAGAGAAGGATTATTTTGGCAAGAGTACATAAAGTTTATTCTTTCAGCCACTGTAGTAGAACACAACTACTTAAATGCCCTATCAGTGAGCAACCTCCTTTTCAAAAAAAAAAAAAAGAAAAGAAAAAGGAATAAAAAATCAACTCAGACCCAGAACTTTCATACCTTAGTAGAAAAGAATTGTGCACATCAGTCTGAGCTTTATCAAAGAACTTTGATGCCAGGAACTTTTCAACCTATGCCACATTTTCTTGATGAAAGTAGACCAAAAAAAAGGGCAGAAAAAATGAAACAGATCTTGATGGCAAGTCAGTGGTTACTTTTTTTTGGGTTTTTTGCTATCTCTTGTGTATCTATACCTAGATATATGTGCATATATATATGTATCTATATCTATATCTATATCTATATCTATATCTATATCTATATCTATATCTGTAGTCTATTAAATTCTATTCTGTTCTATCAAAATAAGGATAATCAGTAGAGTCGGGCACTGGGTTTAAATGACATTGCCATATTGTTCCCATATTTGCACCATATACTTCTCTGGTCTGAAGGATATTCTGTATGCTCCAGTTACAGGCATGTTTCAAGAGTGGCTAAGGTCCTTACCATATGTTCAGTAAACTGAAGAATTATTTATTCAAAACCAAAACAAGTGGAAAAGAAATATAAGATATGACTTTCATTGACTACTCATCTCTATTTGTACATTCCTTAGTAGTATGACTAGCTTAATTTTAAATGTGTTACTTTGCTTGTTCAGTTTTTGTCCTTTTTAACCTTTTTAAACTATGGGATGGAAAAGGAGGTCTAATTTAATCAAATTTCCATAAAATTATACAAATCTGACTGCAACATTCTCAGTAATTCTTCTCAAATTCTTATTCCACAATAGTAATAAAGCCTTTTTGCAAACCTATGTAATTTCTCTTTGATGGTGTTTTTTACCATTTGATTAATTGCAAATTAATGTATCTTGAGACAAAATTGCAGTGTTCACATAAGCCATTTATAAGTTTGAGTGACTCCTCATGTACTATAAATCTCAAATATTAATTTAAGTTTTAACTCGTCTTTCTGCTAGGATACCGAAACCAAGTACAGTGGCTGGATCAAAACATAATGGAGACTCAGAGGACCATTTCACTGTCAATGATAGAAAAAATTCTACTGGATCAGATGAAAGGTTCCTCTAGGATATGCTTCTGGTTCAAATACTCTGTTTCAAATACTTGGGCCTCTCACTACAAAAACGACGTCAAGATGCTGAAATGTGTCCAGAGAAGGGCAATGAAGCTGGTGAAGAGTTTAGTGCACAAGTCTTATGAGGAGCGGTTGAGGATGCTGGGGTTGTTTAGTCTGGAGAAAATGAGACTGAGGGGAGACCTTATTGCCCTCTACAACTGCTTGAAAGGAGGTTGCAGTAAGGTCAGGGTTGGTCTCTCTGTCCTCATAGCTAGTGAGAGGACAAGGGGAAATGGCTTCAAGTTGTGCCAGGGGAAGTTTAGGTTGGATATTAAGAGGAATTTCTCTGCTGAAAGGGTTGTCAAGCATTGGAAGAAGCTGCCCAGGGAGGTGGTTGAGTCACCATCCCTGGAGGTGTCCGAAAGATCAGTAAATGTTGTCCTTAGGGACATGGTCTGGTGGCGGACTTAGTAGGGTTGATCTGATGGTTGTTCTTGATGATCTCAAAGGTCTTTTCCAACCAAAGCCATTATTTGATTCTGTGATTCTATAAATGGTATCTAGTAGTTAGTTTCTTCCCAGCTTTCTTTTCTTTATTCACTGCTGATCAGGGAGAACTCTAAAGTTCTGAAAGAAAGAGGTAACATTCATATCCATGGAGAAGATTTTTTTTTTTTTAAATGGGTCTTGTAACAGACGAGTAGGTGTGGTGGGTTGAACCCAGCCAACAGTCAAGCACACAGGCAGCTTCTTGCTCACTCATCTCTCCTATAGGGTAGGGAAAAAGCAGAAAAAAGATGAGAAGATCACAGAAGTCCATTGGGTTTATACAGTCCATGACTTGGGCTCCAACTGTTGGAGTCTTTCTCAGAGCAGAAGACACGTTTTGTCACGTTGAGAAGCAAAACCAGCTCAGGCTATGTCTCTACCATACTTGCCCAGTTTCTTGTGAGGTTCATTCTCCATTCGTTTAGATAGTTCCTGCTATAGCACTTCCTATAACATACCACCCATACCATGGGTTACAACAGGTTATATGCATATGCATTACAATGTCCACGTCTTTTCCCTTTGGACCAGGCTATAGAGTTAGTAATGCAGCAACATCTACCCATTGCACTTGTAACAGCACGGATCCTCCATGGGCAGCAGTCCTTCTGAGAGTATACCTGCTCCTGTACGGGTTTATTCACAGGCCACAGTCCCTTCAGGTGTGTTTCTGCTCCAGTTCACATTTGATTTCCATGTATCTGGTACAGCAGTACAGGAGTGACAGCAATGTCTGTGTCATATGACTGCCCAGGCACATGGGCACCTACTGTTATCAAAATGTTACCAGGCACAGCAAAGTAAGATGATAAGCAGCATATCAAACAGCAAAAAAAAACCCCAAAAACAGTCACTAACAAGCCGTAGGATCCAATATACAGCAAAGTAAATGCCAATTAATGACTACACAGTTACAACAGCTACAAATTCAGTCTAGCACACAACAATCAAATCTGACATGTTGAACCCCTTAAGCATTTGATTGGACAGCTTGTGCTATTACTAGATTTTTAGCTACGATTTAGAAAATTCACTAAAATAACTTACTAATCTTTTTCAAATGTATGTAGAGTACTGACATACACATTCTGTATGACAGACAGGATTGCTGTAACTTCAATTCACAGGTTAAAAACATGTTTAATCTCTACTGGAATGGTTCTATCCAGGGGATTACACATGGAAATAAGATTTTGTGCCACATAGTGCATTCCTAGAAAAAAAAAGAAAAATACTTGCACTGCACAGGCAATCTGCACACATGCCAGCATGTCAGGTCATCAAAGCAGGTTATCACACCCCAGGTTATCCGATCTTATCAGACCTTTGGTAATCTTGGAGGAGTGGTCAGGAACCTAATATTCTGTACAAAAGAGTTCAAGGAAGACTCAAAAAAGTAAATAAATAAACCCCATAATACTGCTCAAGCATACAGATTTTCCCAAACATATGAAAATCAGAACCACTGCTCTTAGGTCTTTTCTGGCCACATGCTTGCATCTCTAGTTATTTATTTTCCCTTTTACCTTTGCTATCATGTATGATATTTTGTGAAGCTCGTCTTTTCAGCGTGGATTCGTTCTACCGTGTTTCTCAATGTTTTATCTGTCCTCACACATCCAGCCTATGTACTCTGCCTCTTGCACACTCAGCATGCAAGCACATGCTTGTATCATCAGTGCCTGTATGACTTTAGGTACCCCTCAGAAAGCCAACACACAGATCAATCTCCCCCCATGAAATTACAGAACCTGTATAAACAGCAATTTAAAATGAAAAGTTCACAGAAAACTATCAAATAGTTGAATAAAAGCCATTTTGTATATGCTATTTTGGATACCCATACAGTAGCAGATAGCACAAGAGTTTCATTTTACATATTTTTTACCATTTATAGATGCAATAATTTTGATATATATTCTTCTTCTCTCCCTCTACAACAACTAACACTTCAGTTCTACTGACATTTGCTTTCATTTGTGCTGCAAGAAAAATGAAGGTTGCATTACACTTGTTGTAATCCTATCCCTTGCCTATAACACCAAAAAATTTTACTGTTTAAGAGGGAAATTCTCCTACTTCTCTCTGCCTAAGTCTATATTAAATTTATTTAAATGCACCAACAGAAACAGCCCAATTATTTCCCAGAAAGTGGTCAATGGCAAAAAAAACCGGTGAAACTACCTATTTAGGTCAGATGATTTGTTTAACACTGCTAGTCACTTCATTATTTGCATTCTGCAAAGAACGAGCAAACAATCAAAAAGTTACGTTTGCTATCTTGTTAACCACATACAGATTTGAAAAAGCATTTGGAAAACAGAGAAATCTTCTTCTGACCAAGATTTAAGTGAGATTTGAATCTTAATTCTTTGAAAGATCTAGCTTCCCTTAACACCCCCAAATCACTTCAACCAGGTACCTTGGTAGTCTGTTACTTACTGGCATGGCAGTCTTATGAAAAATAGACTTTTTTTTTACCAGAGATAATACTACACAAATATTTTGCAATATTTTCTGGTACAATCAGAACTAAGTCGTCTACCACACAGAGCAATACTATCTACAATGAGCAGATCAAATCTACACTTGACTGTTCTGTCTTCTCTGGGAGTTTTCCTGTAAAAGTAATACTCTTAGACCAGACTCAAGGGTCAATCACAGGAACTTCGGGTACCAGAAGGCCTCTGGTTTCTAGCTTACACACACTAGCAGTTCAAGTAACACTGTATCTCTAGTTACTTGTGTTAAGAACACAAGAAATAGAATGTAAAAATACCTTCTTGCCTAAGACAAATCCAAGGTTGAGGTGCTAATAATGAGTATTACATGGGTTTTGTCCCTTTTGGATTCCCTTTATCCCCTGAAACAAGGGAAGAGAAATGATTAGCCAAATCATTCAGACTACAAAACCCAGACCACTTCTTTGGTAATCTAAAGGGATCACCACATATACTTGCACTCTGACAAGATTTAACTTTTTTTTTTTTCCAGGCAGATGGTGTTCACCATTGAGGAGGAGTTACTATTCAGAATAATTTATTTTAGACAATTAATTTTAGACTTCATTCTCCTCTATTTTACAATTTACGTATTTCCAGTAGATAGTAGAGACCAGCTCCACAACCTGCATGCTTCTTCCTCCTCACCACTAGGGATTCAGCTGTCTCTCACTGGAGGTAATCATGCCATAATTAAGAAACGCTTAGCTTAAGCAGCAGTTTGATGAGCTTGATTGTTGTGAACTCAGCCTCACCAACACCTGACTTACCCAGACAACAGGAAAAACACCTTAAACAAAGACTGTCACAAGTGCACAGCCTGAGGTTTTCTTACAATAAATTTTAGTTTTATAATACAGAGGTCACTGCACTTAGCAGTGTAGACTTTCGAGTTCAAACTTTCAACATTCCAGTTAAAGCTGTCTTACAGCAACTGTTCAAGGTGTAGAATACCTTTACCTTTTTGCACATGCTTAAAAAAGAAAATCTGCAAGACCAAAAGAGGAAAAATCATTTGTCTCCAGAGCTAAGCAATGTAACAGGAAGTTCTCTTTTCCAAGCATTTAAAGTTCTTGCTCTGAGGTCAGAGGTGGTTTACCCTCTCAGGGTAAATAGACAACAGATTCATATCCATAGCACAAGTAGGTTCTGCATGCACTTGTTGTGGAGAAGTTCCTGAACCACAAACAGAAGAGTCCTTGAAACTGTGGTCCCAAGATAATCCCCTAAAAAAGGAATAGCAAGATGTCAACATTTTCTGCTATTTAAAAAAGGATCAAGCAAATCTGCAATCTAGATTCCCAGTCATTTTGGCAGACAGCTACATCTTATAGGCTGAACTCTGGAGAGGACTCTGGAGACAGTATAATAAACTTGATTTGTCATGTTTCTCCTGTTAGCTTTTAACTGACAATCATTCTGTCTTGCTAGGGAGAAATCCTCCTAGACACTGCTAGGCTCTGATTTGCTAAATTCTGAGATGATAAACTGACTGAATGTAACAAGCCTGTAAAACATTATCTAAAAGATCCTACTGACTCCAGTGATCACAAATAGTCCATGAGAAGTGGGCTGCCCAAATACCCACACATCCCTCCTTCCCTAGGTGCAATTAGTTGCTTTCAAGCCTAGATTGAAATCCAGGTTTGGGGTTTAAGCTATTAGGCCTCGTATGTATGGAACTAATTTGAAAGAGAACCCTTCTCCTTTGCCATACTTGTAGAAATATTAATACCAAAGTCTGAGCTGGAACTTCAGTGACATATGAGAAGGGACAGCTAGTAGGACTTTCAGCTTCAAACCTCTACTCTCTTACTTTTTCCAGAATAAACCTTATCTATCTCTAGGGCACACTGAAAGTAACTGCTGAACAGAAGCTGCAAGAAAGCAGCTGGAGATGCATATGACTACTGAGTTAGTTGAGATGTGAAAACTAAACTCCTACATCCACCACTCCTGGATTAAATTTTATCTGATTGAGTTTCACTCACCTGCAAGGAGAGCCAATTCAACTCCGTGAAATTAATTATTTTGCAGTAGTGGCAATAAAATGGTTAAACCTGCTCTTGTAGGCTCATCTAGAACAGCATCACATGTGCCCTTTAATGATTGTTCCACTAGCTTCATGTGAAGACTGTTAAGGTCAAATAGAAATTTGTCTACCTGAAACAACTTTCATAATCAATCTCTAAAATACACTGCCAAATAGTTTTGGGGTTTTTTATATTATTTACAGGAGGAATTAAGATCTCTTCATTTAAAAAAACTGTATTTCCCAATAATTCACATTTCAAGTTCTACCACAACACACAGCAACATTTACATCAATGACAAACAAGTTGTTCAGTCAGACAGTTGGCTTTCAAACCAAAAGAGGGTAGATTTAAATTAGATATAAGGATGAAAGTCTTTACTGTGAGGGTGGCAAGACACTTGGCACAGGTTGCCCAGGGAAGTTGTGGATGGTCTCTCCCTGGAAGTGTTCAAGGCCAGGCTGGACAGGGCTTTGAGCAACCTGGTCTGGTGGGAGATGTCTGTGTCCATAGCAGTGGGGTTGGAACTGGATGATGTTTAATGTCCCTTTCAACCCAAATGATTCTATGATTCTATGACTCTATGATTTTATGATATGTTTTTATGTTGAAATCTAATTAGTCTCTTAAGTCAAATCAATTATGTCTTTCTAAATGTTTGCTTTTTTTATTTGTTATAAGTAAGATTTTAATCACAAAATATACTAAGCAGCATTTCATCTGAATCCTATCAAACAAGGTTATTGAAGCATGAGGTCTATATAACTAGTGAAGCAGAAGACCATGCTATTACATGGATAAATGCTCCAGAGTTACTGAAGCAACACAGAAACAACCATAGAAACATGGCTTTTGAAACCTCATAAACAACTCATTTTGGAAAAATTTTGTCTGTGTATAGATGTATATACTTATGTATATGAATATACATACACACACAAAAGTATAAGCCATTTAACTTCCAAACTCCAGAACAGAAACACATGGCTTTGATTTTTAAAAAAAATATTTCCCTCTCACTTACTCTCAAAAAACCAGACAATAAGCCAGAAATGAAAGTTACTTATCTATGAGACTTATTAAAAAAATAAAATCCTGGTTTTGTTATTAGTTTATTGTTCTTTTTCACATATTCAGACAAAGGAGAAATAACAGTTCTCAATGCATTTTGTCTCTGGAAGCATCATCACTTCACAGTAGCTTCAGCATCCACCATCTTACAAACTCCTCCAAGACTCAGAGGGACTTCTGCTAAGGCTCTAACACAACTCATACTCAGTTACCATTTAAGATTAGACACTATCTCCTGGGCTACCTTTTGTACAACCAAACTTACAGCCATGTATGGAGAGTATTGGGGCATTTATTCTCTGAGGTGACTGGACAAGGCAATTGGGTACTTAGTTCCAGATGGCCTGGCTTCCCACCTCTTGTTAGCTGCAGCCACCAACTAGTCCAGGTGGATTATGCCAGTGCTGGGGCTCTTCCAGATAGTGGACATGACTGACTGATCTTGAAATGCTCTTTAAAAAAAAAAAAAAGACTTATTTAAAACAATGTGAGTTTGTATAAAGCAGTACAGCAGAGTCCCATGTAGGGCTGCGCCCCGCTCCCTACATGGCATGTGGGAGCACAAGGCAGCACCAACACCCAGAGCGGGGCAAGGCCAAATGCCTCAGAGAGGCTAGCTGAACACAAAATTTTGCTCTTCCTTATGCGATTCACCTAGTGATGCGGAATAGCATGCTTAGCAGCCTGCTGTCCTGATATCTTTTTGAAAATAGTGCTGTTACAGACTGCCTGTATAAATAGCACTCTCTCAAGGCCTCCATTTACCCACGTTGTTCTTTCTGTCCCTTTCTGTCCCAGCACTGTGCTCTTGTGGCCAAGAAGGCCAATGGCATCCTGGGGTGTATCAGGAGGGGGGTGGTTAGTAGGTGGAGAGAGGTTCTCCTCCCTCTCTACTCTGCCCTGGTGAGACCGCATCTGGAATATTGTGTTCAGTTCTGGGCCCCTCAGTTCAAGAAGGACAGGGAACTGCTGGAGAGAGTCCAGCGTAGGGCTACAAAGATGATTAAGGGAGTGGAGCATCTCCCTTATGAGGAACGGCTGAGGGAGCTGGGTCTCTTTAGCTTGGAGAAGAGGAGACTGAGGGGAGACCTCATTCATGTTAATAAATATTTAAAGGGTAAGTGTCACGAGGATGGAGCCAGGCTCTTCTCGGTGACAAACAATGATAGGACAAGGGGTAATGGACACAAGCTGGAACACAGGAGGTTCCACTTAAATTTGAGAAGAAACTTCTTCTCAGTGAGGGTAACAGAGCACTGGAACAGGCTGGCCAGAGAGGTTGTGGAGTCTCCTTCTCTGGAGACATTCAAATCCCGCCTGGACGCCTTCCTGTGTAACCTCATGTAGGTGTTCCTGCTCCGGCAGGGGGATTGGACTAGATGATCTTTTGAGGTCCCTTCCAATCCCTAACGTTCTGTGATTCTGTGATCTCTCCCCAGCCTATTGAGCCTATTCCCCTTCATAAATATTAATTTCCTCACCACCCTCACTGTAGCCTTGCTAGCCTGCAGCAGAGCAATATTTGCTCTCTCTCCTTCCACACACAGGGCCTCCATACACAATATGAGAGGGGTTTGGCTCAAAAAACCCACCCTGGGTCACATCCTCAACAGTAGACATTGGCATCCTATGCCCTACCATGCCACTCAACCTGATGAATGGCACTGCATCTTTGGTGGAGAAGGCAGCCCTGCTGCTCCACCCTCACACCCCCACACTGCAATGGGGAAAAATCTTTGGGTCACCCCCCAGGGCCAAGTTCCCCTTTCACCCTTGCTCACCAGCTCTTAGGACGCCCCAGCTTCATTAGCTGTCCTCCAGCAGCACCAGCGGGCGCCTTGGAAGAGGCCTTTGCTCCTGTGTTTGTGCAGCACCTGAAAAATTTTAAATCAAACCTCCTGTGATCCCTGGGTGGGCAGCAAACTCCCCACAGCCACAGGCATCTAGCCCAGGCCTCAGCAATGATGACACTGGGGTGGAGTGGCAATGGTGGGCCAGCCCTCACCTCAGCTCACAGCCTCCACAGTGAAGGCAAAGGCCATTGTCTTTGATCCGGGGTCAGAGGTTTGCCACTTAACGAGTGTTTTTTTTTCCCATATTTGCAAGTGTTTTCCATGGCTCACAGTAAGATTAGGGTGAAGCTCATTTGTTTCCAACTGCAAACATTTGTTCATTACCTTAGGCTGATCAGTAGGATAAAGAACAAACATTTGTTGCATCAATGAAATGGAGCAATGAATAAATACCTTGAGACTAGTCAGTTTTAACATTTACAGTTGTTTTAGTTAACTTGATTTAATTGCCGATAATTGCATGCCACTACACAATCAAAAAATCATATCAGGATAGTCCTAAATGAAGGTCTACTGTGTCTTATATTTTATTTACTTACTCAAAATTATCAAATCAAATTCAGACTATCAAGATACATGTGTAAAGGGACTCCTAAAAAAACCTGATCTTTTCAGCCCATAAGATAGTCCAGGTCACAATACTTGGCACACACTCCTCATTCTGTGCAACGTTGTCAGGCAGAGGAGCTGAAATACGGGTTTTTTTTCCTTCCACTTGAAGATCATAATGAAATGCTTTTCATTACAGAAAACTACCCTACAGCAACTTGTTTTCATAATAATAATAACACAAAAGACAAATGAAAGCAATCAAAGAATGAAACTAATCCAAGCATTTTTGCAAGACAGCAGCTGGCACCCATAGTCATAGATATATCTGCCGCACCACTAACTGCAACATGAGAGCAGCCAAACTAATGTATGGCAAAAGAAATGTGCTACAGGACTGGGGGTACTGGTGGTAAGATTTTTGAATATGAAGCTTAGCCTTGGGGTAATTTTCACAAGCAAATAATAAACCACTCAGAAAGGTTCTTTTACTGAAAACAGTACTGAAATTAACTAATATAGTATGACCGTTCTGCTATACTAACCTACTTTTGACTGTATGCATTTGTAATATGGGTTTTTTGTATGTTAGTTTTTGCAACAGAAGCATAACCTGAGGGATTAATAGTTAGAATAGTGTTATATTGAACATTGCTGCCCTCTAGTGACTACCCACAACAAGCAATTGGAACAGAGTATTTGCTGCAAATGGTTTATTTGATCCAAAGATATAAGTGATCAGTTGGTTATCATTGAACTATGATGTAATTTTATGAGAGTGAAATCTTAGTTAATCTTAGCCTTAAAATACCATTCGAATAAGTAAAGTACTTGAATGTAAATAAATAAACAAACATTACTATAAGTGGAATGTGTAGTGCAATAAATGATCACAGAGTACAATCAGCGATACTTTTGTGTTTCATTATAATACTGCATGATTCAGAAAAGCTACAGCTACAGACAAGAAATCTGTATTACATGACAACTATGAACAATGAACAAATTGGTCTTATTTATGTAGGAAATATTTTACGTATGTGACAGTGTTTACACTAGTGAGCATTTTCACAATAAACAGTGCCAGACATTTCAACAAAACCCATCATTAATCACAAACGTGCATCATTGCTTTCATTGCATAAATTGCGCATGTGCAAAATTGCCCATCATTTCAGTAGGAGTAAACAGGTACCAGTTTGTTAAAAATTCAAAGGTGTTTTTTTTCCACAAGTTCTGTATTTGACAGTAGACAGGCTGTTTGATAGTCCCTAATACTACAGTTCCTCTAATGTTAAATCAAATGAGACCTTGCCCATATTACAAACAATGCTGAAAATCATACCCTTTGATGCAGTTTCTTGATTCAAAATCCTAAACCTATTTGTTCCACCAACATAAATACCAGTTAACTGGACTAAATTATAACAAACTGAAACATCATAGTAAAACACCTTCGTGAAAACACTGTTTTTCATCTTTGTATGCAGAAAGCTGGTGGAGAACACCTGATTCCTACAGACATAAACCTCCAGTTAGACTTCACCACCATTTGTAACAATATAATCAAATCATCACAGCTAGTAACATAATCACATAAGTAGTGTAGATTTATTGATGACAAAGGGGTTTGGAATGGGGTAATGCACCCTTAATGTTTCTTAATGTAATCATTCTTGAGAAATTCAGCCACTGTTTTTCAAAAGTAACTTCTGGTGTATGAGATGGTTGCTTTATGAAATTACTGCTGATTTCTCAAATATAACTTCTTTAAACTGGCATTTCCTCCCAATAAAGAAAGCCATTGCTGCTCAAGTATGGTTACAAATTAGGATAAGGAAAATTCCATTCAAAAATTACTCTTTACAGTATTGCCTATATTAAGGCATTACCTAGGCCTATGTTTGACACTATCAGGACTTTAAAAGTCAGCCTCTGACCCAATGAGTTTATAAACTAAGTAGATGGGGCACTTACGTAAGCCAGACTATTTCCTTCTCCAAGCTCTCAGGCTATATCTAAACAGCATACACCACAGATGCTCCAGGAAGCTTCTTCTGGACCTCACTCCCATTTCTTTTCTGTTAGAAACCAAAATGAATGTGCAGAGAGGGGGAAAGGAAACAAACTTCTTGTGAATGAGGAACATGATCAGACCACGTACCCAGGCCTAGATCAAAGACAGTCCTGAGTCCATAATGTTTTTTTTATAGTGCAAACTTGTTTTCTGTAGCTAGCTTCAGTAAAATCGTTTTCTGAATCAGATTGATACTTTTTAAAAAGCCCAACCTGCTCATGCTATCTTTACAGTCTTTCCGTTTGCCAACACCTTTTGGTTTCTTGTGCACTTGTGCTCTGATTAGATGTGCACATTCCTGTTTTTGGTCAACCCAGGACTACAATGCTCCAGATAAATGCAGCAAAACTCTTTCTTCTGTCATTAGTAACCTTTTTTCTCTGTAAGGAAACTGGAAGAATGGAGAGTGCTAAATACTAAACATCTATCTCGCTAATAATGAGCCCCTGGGATACACAAGTGTGCTCTTTTAAATTCTTGCACTGTAGGTTTTTACTCCACCAGTAAGCTTTAATCTGAAAAGAATCAGTGATAAATAAAGCTACTCACATTTTCCTATATGAAATCAGACAAATGCCAACCATTGTCAGAGAAAGTGTCTAGCACCTGTCTTTCCTAAAGACATTATTTATTCCTTGGGACCACCTTGCTACCTAAATAATTCATGCAAATCTTTGAAAGAGGATCATTGTGAAGCACTTCTATACTCAAATGTTGATGCACATTTCCAAGTCATCACAGAATAGAATGCAAAAATGTTATAGCAGCTTTGCCTGGGAAGTGGTGGAGTCACCATCTTTGGAGGCATTTAAAAGACATGTAGATAGAGCTCTTAGGGACATAGTCTAGTAGTGGGCTTGACAGTGTTAGGTTACTGGTTGAACTTGATGATTTTAAAGGTCTTTTCCAACTTAATTGATTCTATGAGTCTATGATTCTATGTACAAGGTAGCCCTAAGCACTTTGCAATAAAATACTAAAAATACCCCGTGCGTTTCAAAAGCAGAAGCAGTTGCCAGTATGTGCTTAGTAAGATATAACCTGGGATTCAGAACAGACTTACAAAAAGAGTGAAAAACAAAAACATTTATGTCACTGTTACTTTTTAAGAAAACCACTATGGGAAAGTTCCTGGGATCTGGGATTTTAATTTTTTAAGGAAAAGACAGTAGTCACTGTTTCACATAGATATATATATATGCATAATTCATATATATATATATATATACATGCATGTCTGTATATAAAAGAAAAATAAGAGTATATGTACTCTAACACGTATATGTATGTATATATAGGTATATATACTCCCTAAACTTGATTTTCCAGAATCAGAATATTGCTATGCAAAAAGGGGTTACTAGTCACTGCTCAGCCTTACCCTATCCCTCATGTTTGGTCACTTCAGATGACTTGAAAATAAACGTGGAAAAAGTATATGTATTTTCATGTATTTGCTGAAATCTCTTAGGGCAGAATTTAATTCATCTATACAGCTTTGTTAGATTTCCACCAGTCTGACCAAGGATAATGGTTAAGAATGGAAAGAGTTACAGGAGGCAAGGGTTGTGTATGGTTCACAGA
>NW_010203955.1:0-4701 GCF_000695765.1 Mesitornis unicolor | reverse complement strand
AAAGTTATAAACATGAATGAGGTCACCCCTCACTCTCCTCTTCTCCAAGCTAAAGAGACCCAGCTCCCTCAGCCGCTCCTCAGAAGGGAAATGCTCCACTCCCTCAATCATCTTTGTGGCTCTGCACTGGACTCTTTCAAGCAATTTCCTGTCCTTCTTGAACTGAGGGACCCAGAACTGGACACAATATTCCAAATGAGGTCTCACCAGAGCAGAGTAGAGGGGAAGGAGAATCTCTCTCCACCTACTAACCACACTCCTTCTAATACACCCCAGGATGCCATTGGCCTTCTTGGCCACAAGGGCACGTCACTGGCTCATGGTCATCCTGCTGTGCACCAGGATCCCCAGGTCCTTTTCTGCCTGGCAGCTTTCCAGCCACTCGTCCCCAAGCCTGTAGCGCTGCATGGGGTTATTGTGCCCAAAGTGCAGGACCCAGCACTTGGCCTTGTTGAAGCTCATACAATTGACCTCAGCCCATTGATTCAGCCTATCCAGGTCCCTCTGCAGAGCCTTCCTACCCTCAGGCAGATCAACACTCCCTCCCAACTTAATGTCTTCTGCAAACTTGCTGAGGGAACACTCAATCCCCTCATCCAGATCATTGATAAAGATGTTAAATAGGACTGACCCCAAAACTGAGCCCTGGGGATTACCACTTGTGACTGGTGGCCAACTGGATTTAGCTCCATTCACCACAACAATCTGCTCGGCATCCAGCCAGTTTTTGACACAGCAAAGCGTATGCCCGTCCAAGCCATGCCTACCCAGCTTCTCCAGGAGGATGCTGTCAGAGATGATGTCAAAGGCCGTACTAAAGTCCAAGTAGACAACGTCCACAGCCTTCCCCTCGTCCACCAAGCAGGTCAATGTTCAGTTAGGATGCTCGTAGCCCACACCTCTGGTTACAGGTAAGTTTAATGTTACACCTCTGATAGTACCAGAACATCTTCTGTTTTGAGTAAAATAAAAACTAGCAGAAATATTTTAGAAAATACCAACTACTTCACAAACTGTTGCTATAATTCACAGTTTGGGGTTTAGATTAAATCTTTCTTAAATATTTCACAGAATTTATAACTTCTTACTTGCATCACACATACACATAATTTTAAATACAGCACTGCCTGTTCTCATAGGCCTGGTTTTAGTTTGACATCCTTCACACAGTTAATTTCCTCCATCAATTTATCTTAGAATGTGCATATAGTCAGTATACAGGGGTTGAATTTGTTCAGTGGAATCAATTCAAATCTCAGGCATTTTGTCTTACTCGGCTGATAAAGGGAACTTTTCTCATTAATTTACTGCAAAATATCTTAAGATTTTCTCTGACAAATCCAATAACAGTTACCTCTGTAAAGACATGTTTGTGACATGAACAGAAAAATTCCCAAAGAACTATAAAAGGAAACACTCAACAAGAATGGATACAGACTAAAGCTGAAAGCTACTTTCAGGAAAAAAAAAAGGCCATAAGGCAGTCGGTATTCTGCTCTAAATATAGTAGCTCTGGCCTTTTTTTTTCAGTTTTCCTATACCAAGTGATTCAATTACTCTTTTATTCTGGTGCAAACACATTTTTCCTCATGGAAATTCAGTCAGAACTGGGGAGCAGAAAAAATAAGCAACTCATAAGAAGAATATTCTCCATTCTTTTAAGGATTCTGTATTTGATTTTTTTCCTACTTTAAAATAAGAAAATAATAAAAGACCTTTTGCAAAAGGGCAATAATAGCAAGTTCTTAGTAAATGTGTGATTATTCAAACAGAGTAACTGAAAAATGTAAATAGAAAACTACCACGTGAGTATTTTTAGTTGCGGGTAAGATCAAATTTAGTTGCTGGACATCTTGTTTTCCTAGGATTACAACACTAACTTATGAACTAGAATTCTCCAGCCTCTTAATGTAGGACAGTAAAAATTGTTTCTGTTTATATGCTGATAGTATCAGGTATTAAATATGGCTAAATGTTTCTGTTTCCACAATAATATTTAATTTGTGCAAATGATAAAGGCAAAACTACATTTTAATTCCTACTACTTTCATGGCCATGGGAAGTACAAGTTACAGAAATAAGGGAAGAAATATTCATTTTCCTCTTTAGGTAATTAAATTAATTGATATCTTACTTATTAGCTTTGTGTTCCAAAAGAAAGGAATTCAGGCTTTGAAAAGAGCATTTTGGTAGGGATATACACCTCAACCTGTCCTTCCAGGACTTAATGCTCCATGCAGAGAGGAGCATACATTCATGCTTTAGCTTCAGATCCAGTCACTAGTGAAGCCACATGTGAGCTTAGAGGAATAGGACTTGCTCTCACACTATGTCCATTGTCCCAAACCACACTTTTCCCAAGCACACCCTTAGTAAGTTTGCAGTCGATGCCAAGTGGGCAGAAGTGTTGGTCTGCTGGAGGATAGAAAATCTCTGTAGAGGGAACTGGACAGGGCGATCAATGGGCTAAGGCCAATTGTATGAGTTTCAACAAGACTAAGTGTCATGTCCAGCTTTTGGGCCAAAACAAGCCCATGCAACACTACAGGCTTCGGGAAGAGTGGCTGGAAAGCTGCCCAGCAGAAGAGAACCTGGAGATGTGTCATGATTTAACCTCAGCTGGCAACTAAGCACCACACAGCCACTCACTCACTCCCCTCAATTGGAATGAAGGAGAGAATTGGAATGGTAAAAGTGAGAAAACTTGTGAGTTGAGATAAAGACAGTTTAATAGGTAAAGCAAAAGCCATGCACACAAGCAAAGCAAAACAAGGAATTCACTGCTTCCCATTGGCAGGCAGATGTTCAGCCATCTCCAGGAAAACAAGGCTCCAATCAGGCATAATAGTTACTTGGGAAGGCAAACATCATCACTCCAACTGTCCTCTCTCCTCCCCACCGCCCTTTCTTCTTCTTCCTCTATCTTTATATGCTGAGCATGATGTAATACAGCATGGAATATCCCTTTGGTCAGTTGGGGTCAGCTGTTCCAGCTGTCCCCTCCCAGCTTTCTGTGCACCCTGAACCTACTCACTGGTGGGGTGGTGTGAGCAGCAGAAAAGGCATTGACTCTGAGTAAGCACTGTTCAGGAATAACAAAAACATCCCTGTTTTATCAACAGACTTGATAAACCAAAACATAGCCTTATACTAGCTACTATGGAGAAAATTAACTCAATCCCAGCTAAAACCAGCACAGGGTGTTGCTTCACAGCCAGCTGAATATGAGCCAGCAGTGTGCCCACGTGGCCAAGAAGGTCAACAGCATCCTGACTGGTAGAAATAGTGAGGCCAGCAGGACTAGGGAACTGATTGTCCTCCTGTAATCAGCACTGGTGACACCTCATCTAAAATACTGTGTTCAGTTTCAGTTCACTACAAAAAGGACATTGAGGTGCTGGAGCATATCCAAAGAAGAGTAATGAAGCTGATAAAGGGCCTAGAGCACAAGTTTTATGAGAAGCAGCTGAGGGAACTGGGGTTGTTTAGCCTGGAGAAAAGGAGGCTGAGAGGAGACATTAACACTCTCTACAACTGCTTGAAAGGAGGTTGTAGTGTCTCTTCTCCCAAGCAACAAGTGATCAGACAAGAGGAAATGGCCTCAAGTTCCACCAGGGGAGGTTTCGATTGGATATTGGGGGGGGGGGGAAATCACCAAAAGGTTTGCCAAGCATTGGAACAGGCTGTTTAGGGAAGTGGTGGAGTCACCATCCTTGTAGGTATTTAAAAGACATGTAGGTGTGGTGCCTAGACAAACGGTTTAGTGCTGGACTTGGTAGTGTTAGGTTTAACGGTTGAACTCAATGATCTCAAGGGTCTTTTCCAACCTAAATGTTTCCGTGACTCTGTGATAGAACTTAATGTTGCAGCACCTGAAACAGCTTTTAATTTGGGTTTTGGGACAGTTTCTTCTTTGACATATGGACCTCTAAGCATTTTCTATTTGAGGGCTCAAGCCATATATAGAGCATAACTGCAATAGGCTTAACACTTTTGGTTAATTTTTTCTTTTCTTTCTTACCTTACCAATATCAGATATTAGTAGTTAGAGACAGAGTGGCTGCAAACATACAGCAGCATAATTTCAAGACTTACTGGGGACTCTCACTGAGGGACATCTCTCAGCTCAGATGTAAACTGCTGACTACATTGAGGCTAAGAAGTTAAAGGCACCTGGAGATACCAGTAGTTGCATCATTCTTGCATGCTTGGCCACAGAAATTGGTGAACCCTAATGACATTAAGCTGAAACGTCACAGATATTATGCCAGATTGCCGCTCACGAGCACTGACAAAAAAAATACAATGAAGAGAAATTGCTATTAAACCATTTTTTATTATACAGCAATTTGTACTACAGAGAATATGTAGTTCTTTTCAAACATATATAGTACAAAGTTACAGTGAATGCAGTGAACTGTAGTTCTAAGGAGGAACAAACTGCATGAACACCACAGTTTTACTTGTAAACAGTATAAAAGTTTCAAAAGTTTTCACAATTTAGAGGCTTGTTTATGTAATATACTGACTTCTATTAAAAGTTGGCACATGCAATTGTCATTTAATTTCTTTCTCACAGTAGTATGAAAATAAACTTCTATTTTAAATACTTCACTTAATATTCACTGGGAAACCATCACCGTTTAGGATTATTTCACACACCTAATGAATAATTCACAGAATCACAGAATCACAGAACAT
>NW_010203954.1:10388-10695 GCF_000695765.1 Mesitornis unicolor | reverse complement strand
ATAATAATAATTATTATTATTATTATTATTTAAATCCAGGAATCCAAACTAGCAAATGTTCCTAAGCAGATGCTTCTTGAGGGGGCTTCATTCCAGTTCCAGCCTTCATTAGGATCCGCAGTTAGTTCAGGTCACTGCTGCATCCCTGCAACTCCTGGTCCCACAGCTGCTGGGAGAGAAGGAGCCCCAGCACCAGGGATGGAGCTGTAAGGTTGGTGGGGCAGCAGCAACTAACCTCTCACATGTGCCATTTCTGTCACTGACACACAAAACTCTGCCTTTATGCTGCAAAATAACCAAAGAGGCT
>NW_010203954.1:0-10372 GCF_000695765.1 Mesitornis unicolor | reverse complement strand
CCTTTCTGTGAAGGTCTCCACTGCCCTGCCTGGGATCACCCACTTAATTTGCAACAGTTTCTGCTACAGAGTGGCCCTTTGGCCTACCAAAGCTTTTTCTGGGGAGGGGAACTAGAAAAATCTGTTTCTGTTCATCATCACTTGGAGTCCAGAGGGTATTACGAACGATCTGTGTGAATACAATTATGTATTCAATCTTCACTTATTTTGGTCCCTCTTGTCCTCTGGGCTGTGGATTAGATAATCCCCTTAAAATAATAGTTAATCATTAGCTCTGCTTTTTTTTTTTTTGCTTTCCCCCCCCCCCCCCCCCAGCCCAGTGTGTAAGCTGAGTGTGCTGTGCCATTTCCCAGAGTCCTTAAGCAGCTGCTGAAAGGTCTCCAGCCGAACACAAGCCGGTCCCTCCAGAAGCATCTTTTATAACAAAAGCCCCTCTAACAAAAAGCTGCAGTGCTTTGCGCCCTGGACAGCAAAAGCTCTGATGGTCCCACAGCGTGGATGACAAAACCTGCTTCCAGCTCTGCAATGGGCACTTTCTGCATCTGCAAAATGAAGTGGCAGCATTTTTTACCATGGATTAGGATTAGAATTAGGTGTACCGACTCTGCGCAAGATTATCAGGCAGGAATCATTAAAAAGCTCTTCTTGCTGCACTGCACTCACTTCGGAGATGGCTACAAAAGACGGTTGACGCGGGAGAAGATTGGTTTTGAGTTGCTACAATAAGTCCCAGGGCAGCTGGCGCAGAAGCAGGGAGGATGAGTACTGGCACGCAGGCAGCGTTATGGCAGGTATCCCTGTGCCAAATCCACCACTGCTTACCGAAACACCCCTTTTTCCCCCTGAAAGGGCAACACATAAGCCAAGAACTGAGATCAAATGCCCCTCCGGCAAACCACCTCCAAGAGGATGGTGTCCGGCTTCCATGGGCTGGCTCTGCTGCTCAGAGCCCAGCGCTAGGGAATCCCATCCCGTAGGCAGGCACCTGGGCTGCCCGCCTGCCAAGCCTGCCTGGGGAGATGGCTCCAGCAATGGACCTGGTACAGTAACAGAGTCGTGACAGACGGCCCTGCATGAACACTGCTTTGTGGTGTTGCTTGACAGCTCTGCTGATGCCCTGTGCAGCGGCAATGGGCGCAAAAGGGATCCCCCCAAGGGAGAAGCCATTATGCCTAGTGCAGCATATTACTGAACGAGGCTGCTGAGAGGGCCAAAGTGCTTGCGGGGACGTGGTGATGACCCTTGTTTGTAAATGATGGAAACTCCATGGTGTGAAGGGACCAGGAAATGGATCATGACCTTGTGTTTCCAATAACTGTAAAACACATTGAGTAGAAATGTCAGAGGCAAGTAGGGTACTTGGCAAGCTCCTGCAGCTCTCATGGTCAGTTGTGATCATCTGCCTGAACAGGTCCTTGAGGATTTGTCTAAGAAAGCACATGCTACCATCACCAATGAAAACTGCCATCTCTGGTGTGCATTGCTTTATGTAACTTTTTTTAGGCAGCAAGCCTCATCAGTGTGAGGAACAAGTTGCCAATAAATGCAGTAGACTCTGGTTGCCTCCAAAGCAAGACTGGATTTCTTAAAGGAAGAGGTGTTTGAATCAAGCCCAAGATGTTGACTCACTACAAGGGGAAGCATAAAAGCCTGTAATCCCACAGATCAGACTGCCTGACCCCAGCTCCCAACTCTCTCCATCTCTACAGCACCAATCACTTCACTCTCACAGGTGTTTGCACCTGAAATCTAGAACAGTCCAATTTAATCCCAAACTCTTCCTGTTGGAACAGCAAAAGCTCTGCTCACCTCAACTTCCAGCTACCTGGCTTTCTCATGGAAACAGCTCATACTACAAACACACCTCTGCATCCACAAAGACAACGTCTGAACCCATCTATGGAGTTACAGAGCCACAACTGAGTGGAGAGAGCCAGGATCCCCAGCCCTCTGCTTCTCCAAAACACCTTAAACACTTCCAAACGCCTAGCCAAGCATGGTTTCATCTCACCAGGGAGGTTTTGCCCTCTGGCTTATTACCACTAAAATCCTGGAGCACCAACAGGTTTGCCAGTTGTCTTCTTGCGCAATGAGCTGCAACAGCCCAGCCATAGGCGCGGCCGTGTCGGTGTGTAATTAAAGTGCTGAGCCAGGGCTGGCCATGATGCTTGTGTTGGCACAGCTGCGAGATCACCAAGATGGATGCAGAGCATGTGCATGGTCTTATGCCTCTACTTTTCCACCTCCTCCACAGCAATTTAGGAGGTGCGGCTCTTGGCAGTATGGATTTGGAGAAAAAAAAAGAAGAAAAGATCTGGCTCAACATCATCCCGCTGCCATCGGCAACATAGCTGAGAGAGCCTGACGCGGCTCGGCAGCAAACGGGAAAACCGACTTCCCAGGCAGAAACCCAAGGGAATCGGGTTTGGGATTGCTGATTTGCAAACCAAGACATTTCCCCCACTTGCCTCTTCAACACATCCCGGCTGCCGGTGTGCTGCCGATGGCCTGCAGCCTGCGGCGTGTGTTTGTGAGCGACCCAAAGACCACAGGCATCACCACAAAACCAGCACCGACTCAGGGCAAGTTCCCTCAGAATTTAAGCAACCTGCAGGGCAGCAACCAGGTTGATTTGGGGGGACCAAGCCATCCAGCATAGAGAGGTGAGGGAGCCCCAGCTCAGCCCCATGCCAAGTGCTGCTCGGGGTACATGGGGCAATTTGCTGTGATCTCTGTGAGGCAGCCAGACACACACCCCAGCTTCCCAACCTCCAGCATTACCATGAAAGTCTCCTCCATAGATGTCTTCAAGCTTTCTATGGGGCAAAGGGACAAAACACCCTCAAAAACCCCAATATATCTCATGGTACAGTCAGAGGGGCTGCACCATGACCCCAATTCAAGCGCCTGCTCCTCCACCCCACCTTGGCCAGAGGCTGGTGGTGAGCAAGGGCTGTCATTTATGACCTGGGTGTATGATTACATTGAAAACGTACTCATTACATTCCTCTTTGCTCCTTGGTGTGCTCCAGATTTACCCTGAAGAGAAACTGGCGTCTGCAATTGCATTAATCATTTTCCCTTTGGCATCAAGTGAAGGAGTTTCTGAACTGTACTTGCAGAGTGGAGCCGCAAAAACATGTTTAGCAAAATGTGCTCATGTAATTTATTAAAACTTAACAAATCTCATTAGCATTATTAATTGGAAGCACCAGAGTCCTTGTACTTTGATGACAAAGGAGCATACCCCAGTCTGATATCCAGCTCTACTGTCCAGAAAGAGAACTGCTACCTACAGGAATGTAGAAGAACTGAAAAATAGGGAGCTAAACATGGACAGCCAAAAATATCTACAAATGCAGGAGTCAAGAAAGAAAAAGAGGAAAAGCTGGAAACAGAAGAGTATGGATAGAAGTGAAGTGATTTATGAGACAGCAATATAGGACTGCGTCAAGCAATTTCTCCACAGACCCTCCATGTACACCAGCCCACCTAGACATGGAGCCACCCTCTCCCTCTTTAGAGACCTTCAAGGTCTAAATCTCCAAAGCAATCCCTTCTGATCGCTCTGCTGTCACCTGAGGCATCTCAAGACAGTCTTGATTTTGTGAAGTAGCATTTCTACTGATAGCAGAGCAAAATTAAATGCTTCATATTTCTTTTAATGACCAAAACCAACATCATCATATCAAACTGAAATTTTCTCCTTCCTCTTTGCTCTATCAAAAGCTGTCTGGATATGACCAGAACAGACAGATCTTGCATGCTACCTACTGGCCTTAAACTCTCCAAGCTCAGGACACTTAATGCTATTCATGTACAAGAAAGACTCACCAAGACGCAGTCCTAATGGGTATGGCAGTGGTCCCTGCCTTCCAGATGCCAGCTGAAGCCCTCAAGGCAGGATATTTCTCAACGCTTGATCAGAAAAACCCATGGTGGTGTTACGGTACCCAGGAACATCTGACATCTTCCTTTGTGACTCACTGCCTGCGGAAACCAGCCTTGAACAGGGCCCAGGCCACAGAGACTGGGGTTCATGGCACTAATGCTCCAAGTAGGCCACTAGGAATGTGCCTCTTCAATCAGAAGGGACCAGGACTTTGTGCAATGCCTGCACTCAATCAAAAATCCCTGGACATCCATCATTGCCATATGCTTGTAAGGAAAAGAAAAATCAAAGGTGGCTGGTGTTTTGCTTCTTGAGCACACATGTAAAGAAAGCATCTGAGCAGCGTTCCTGGTCCAGGGATCAAACTCACAGAGACGTGACCAGGCTACAACTTATGACACCAATGAAGATATCAGCAGTAAGATTTTGGGTCACAACACAAGAACTTGGGTTGTGCATGGACATACCTGCTCAGCCCAGCTGCAAGTAGGCTCAAGCATGGTGGTACGCACACGTCTGCTCAGCCTACCTCTGCTTCTGGAGAAACTGCCCAAGGTTTTCTGCTCTTACACTGCCCAGGATCACCAGCATGGATGGGGAGCAAGCTGCCCCCACCCTCACCGGGAACCCAGCTGGCCCAGGAACATTTGCACGGCGCATGACTTGATGTGAGAGCACTGCCAAGAGAAGGGAGACGAGAGGCTGCAGAACCACCCGGCTTTTTTAATTGCGTTAAGCTGCTAAAATAAATAAATAAATAATCAAACCCCTGGCTCTGCACTAAAACAACATTAAAGTGACTTCAGCCTATAAAAAAGGGGTAATGCAGGAGGCCCTGGGAAACATCACCATACTTGACTTTCTCACTTTATACAGGAAAAGAAGGGTGGGGTTCATAGGCTGGAACTTTGTAACAGCGTCAGGTCATGTTCCAGGTGCTGGAAGGAACTCTGGGAAAAGCCACTTAAGTCTGAAACTGGCACCTGGCTTTGCACTGCCTTCTGCATGGCTGCAGGAAAAGACAGACCCAAATTAAACCCAGCTGCTTACCAAGTGTGTGTAACATCTGACATAAACTGGGCTGATTCCTGCTCCCTGCCTCCCTCCTGGACAGAGAGCAAAGCCTGGTCCCAAAGCATCGAGGGATCAATGATGCTGAAAGACAGAGGTGGATGATGACAGCAGCTCTGACAGGAAACCTGTCATCATCCCTGCTGAGTGCCAGGACACGATGGCCACGGTGCTTGGGCCATGCTGGATCCATCTCATCACACTCGCCCTCTCCTCTGGGCCAAGGAGCTCCCCATCAGGCTCAGGGACCTGTGGCTGGGACCTTGCCAAGCTGGTGCCCGTGGCTGGGACAATGGTGGAGCTCAAGGAGACCATCTTGGCTGTCTCTGGGAAAGGGATTTGCCCCAGGCTCCTGCTCAGCATCTCCTCAGCTCAGCTTATACACGCAGCCACAGAGGGTACTGAGGATGGGGCTGCACAGCTTACATGGGAGCATCCAAATTGCGCTGGGGACACATCTATTGGCACAGTGAGAAGGTATCAGCCGAGCATTGAAACAAGGAAATGGCAACACAAAAGGACTCCTAGCTCCAAGTCCTGGAATGCCTCCCCCTACAGCCTATCTGTAGCACTCACAGCTCAGTCTCAGGAATGTCACAACCGCAGTGGAAAATCAACATAAAAAGCCTACGTAATCCAGTTTGTAAATCCCTTGAAAAATACAAAATCCTCTCTAAAACGGATTACAGAGGTTAAAGATAAAAGTTTCCTGGAAATCAAGAATTGCATTTCAGCCTCCATCCTCTGCCACCCTCCCTGAAAAAAAGACAGGCTCATACGCCACAGCACCCTGCTGCACTCCATCACCCCAGCCTCGAGGAGCAACAGCAACTACCTCCAGTCTCTGAAACACCACAGCTGGTTCCACCTGATTTTGACATAACACCATTTTTGGGGCATTAATCTTCTGCACATACCTGAGCCTATGGGCTTCCCCATCGGTGGTGGGAAATCTGCTTACACAGAGGGAGGAGAAGTTGCCTGACAGCCTCCTGCACGCCTTTTGGTCCATCCCTTTTCTGAACAGGCTCTGTGGAACCGGGCAATGCACTTCTGCCCTTTTGTGAGCTGCAGGAGCTGAGCCAGCCTTGTGAGTGCCCAGCAGAAAAATTTCCTCTTAAATCAGAGTGGTCTTCTAAAAGTCAAGATGTTTCACTTGGCTGTGCCAATGGTGACAGCATTATCAATGGGAGAAAGGTCAAACACTCATGTGCTGATGATATATGAATATTTAGTGTCCATACCATTATCATCCTGCTAGATTAACATCAGCATTATGTTTAATATTTTGCCTCAAGTATGCACAGTTGATGGTGGCAGAACAATTTTTTGTTGGGAGTTTTTTGTGCTTTCATTCTTATTTGGAACAACAGCAACAAAAAAGATTGCAATATTAGCATTCCCGGCAGAGCATGCATTCAAGTTCCTGACCTGTTATTGCTCAAGGACTTCTGCAGCTGCAGATGCCTGTTTGGAGTTACAGTTAGGTCACTTTGAATAATCCTCATAGAACAGGGATCAAAACACTTTCAGCTTGATCAAAAGGACATTTTATGAACATAGCAGCCCGAGTTAAGTGCTGATGTAAATACTTACGTTCTCTCTTATATTAGCTCAGCTCAGCTGTAATAAAATTAACACCCTTTTAAATAATACACTCAGTTTTTATTTGTTTTATGGTTTTGTGCCTTATGGCTTTGAAAACATATCCTCAAAACCTTTCCATCACTCTGGGAACATCTAGCTATGTTAGGATCTGGAAATCAACAACTTCTTCAGAGGAACAGGGGGAGTTGCTTCCCTTGCACTACCTGCTCTAACCTGAATTTATCCACCAAAGGTTGGGGTTTTCCCCTCACAAAAGATGCTAACACAGTCAGACTCTTTCTTTTCCCAGTAGGAATTACAACCTGTAAATAAACAACTACAAGCACCAGCAGCATCAATGCTCCTTTGAAAAAAAACAACAGAAAAAAACAAAGCAGAGAAAAATCCGGTTTCTTTTCTGCATTTCACTTGCACATTAGAGGCAAAATGAACTTAGCAGTCCAGGACGGGGGATGTCTTATTGGCGCAATACAGCCAGTTAACTGTTCTTTAGAGATATTAATCTCAAAAGCCAGAACAGAAAGAGCCTTTTCCCCCCTTTTATTTATTTATCTTTTTTTTTTTTTGCCAACTCACCTTAGCTCAAAAGCACATTGAGATTGTAATTATGGGAAGGCCTCATCTAGTAGATTTGTAAACTCAGCTATCGGCTTGAATTACTGGAATTAGCAAGGCTAATTTAATGTCACTGTTCAAAATAGCTCAGATTTGGAATTTCTTAATGGCCTTAGGAGAAGGAGTCTTTATGCATACTGCAATCTAGGCTTCATTCTTAGACTAAATTCCTTCTCATAGATTTTGTGAATGCCCTGTTTTGTAGCCAACACAAACTCTGTCCAGTAAAATAATGTAAAGACTCAGAATGAAAAGAGATTAGCTGTTCCCTGCTCCTGTTATTTTAAAGCAGAAATAACTTCGGCTTCTACTGATTCATAGACAAAGCTTGAAATGCAAAGCATGCTCAACTCCAGATTCAGCATGAAAAGGACCTTAAAATATTCCCAAGTGCAAGTAATGGACTTATTAGAGGGATGAAAAGAGGCACTTTTCACAGAATCCCAAGCTCTTTAGTCCTGTCATATCGATAATCTTGCTTAAGAATTTCATTCTACTTATATTTCTTTCCCTTCCAAATATCTTACCTGACTCCTATGAAATATAACATTTACACTTTTAAAGCGCTAATTTATTTCTGTTAATGCTTGGTAGCAAGTGGTGTAAAACATCTGCAGATCACCCAAAGCATGAGCGGGTGTGATGGCGTCAGGACAGCACGTGACAGCAAACAAATCTGTACGACGGGCAGTTCTACATCTGACACTTGGTAAATGAGGAGGTAGTTTTTAAGACTTGGTTAAAAGCATCTTCTTTAAATAATGACAGTTGATTGTGCTGAAACTCAACGTACCTGCAATCTGTTCTCTCTTTTATGTTTAACACCCACAAAAACAATGCTGACAGTGAGAAAAAAAATATCTTTACAGATACCAGGAAGGAAATCTGCCTGGCTGCCCTTACGCTACCAAAATACACCTTTTTTTTTTAACCAAGTTTGCTTAGTCTTTGCACGATGGTTTAATCTATACAGCCAACAGTAAAGAAGTAGTGGCAATTTTCCCTCTTTGTTTGAAGAAATGGCTGAAAAACAAAGGTATTTCAGGAACAAATTACAAAAGCCTGTGTAGAAACACCAGGAAAGCAGATGGAGATGTCCCCTAAGGAGTGAGAGGTGGTTTTTCCTCTGCTCAACTCCATGTACCCATGAAAATTTGCACAGGTCAGGGAGCATCGTAGCATGGAGAAGATAGAAGATGCCTTGGGCTACATCTGCCCATGGCCCTCCCTGAGACAGCACCAACAGAGAACAAAAAAACCCCAGAGTACCATGA
Source organism: Mesitornis unicolor (assembly GCF_000695765.1). Lineage (NCBI taxonomy): Eukaryota > Metazoa > Chordata > Aves > Mesitornithiformes > Mesitornithidae > Mesitornis > Mesitornis unicolor. Next base: position 1,912 of record NW_010203954.1, on the reverse strand, counting down.
TACAACATGTGGCCATCCCGGGATGGCCATGCATGGCACATGGTACTGGCCAGTGATGGCTTTCACAGACACAGCTGTGTGGTTTTGCTCTAGAAATGTGAAGTACAGTGATTGCCCGCTGCCTTTCACCCAAGGGTCTCAAAGCATACTGCAGGCATTAATTACGCCCTCTGCTTTGCAGAGATTAATTAAGCACTGAATCCTCACAGTTCCTGAGAGCTGAATGCAAGCCTCCATTCCCTAATGGCTAAAACTGAGCAGCAGAGGTTGCAATGAGGCTTCACGAGCACTGATGAGCGACCTCGGAAAAGCACCTCTGAGTGTCCCAAGTCACTCTGCAGCAACAGACTCCTCCTCCTGGGATGCTTTTAATTCCTCTGAACACATCCCAGCAAATCCCTCTGTGAAGCTGTACTCTGAAAACACCCCTTATGGCAAGACATGGAAACCAGAGAGACACCAGGGAGGGTGAGGAGCAGTCCTGTCCCACAGCCATCTTTCAGTGCCCCTACTCCCTCCTAGTTTCTAAGTACATCCCAGCAGGTCTCTGATGCTAGCTGGTCATTTTTTGTAATTATGAACTTGCAGCCCTGATGAGAAATCCTGCGTCTGTCTACCAAGAAGCTCCTTAAATCATCCTCCTTGCTTCCTCATGTGCCACTGGCTGCCACGTTGCTGTGTCAGCTCTCCTTGGGTGGGACAGGCTGCAGAAGACAACCAGGCTGCCTCCCAGCTCATCCACCTGTGAGAGACGTCTCCAGCAGCAATTTTAGCAGAGCCATTGGAAGGCACTCTGATATGCATCGGTGCCTCAAGATGCTCCAGAAGCTGTCCTCGCTGCAGCATATGCAGAGCTGGCATCCTTCGCTGGGTCAAACACACACACAGCACATGGGCCTCCAGAGGCCTCCCGTGATGCTCAGGCAAAGCTGCAGGTGAAGGCAGAGACTGAAGCCATGATGCTGTGGCTGGATGACTTCACGTCTTCTCAGAAGTTGGTCAAGCCTTTTGCCCAAGTCACAGGTGCCAAGCAATGATGGACTTAGACGAGCAGCCTGCTGACCCACAAACATCCACTGTCACTGTTCTTCAGCAACAAATGCCTGGATGAAATAGGTGACAAGTGCATCCAAAAAATATGATACCTGTCGCAGTGGAGAACTATAAAGCAAAGGGGAAATGCCAGCCCCTGCAGCTAACAAAAAGTGCTGGCTGTGCTACAGCTGAAGCCTGGGAAACACATTAAGACCACATAGGATGTTAAGTTGTACGTAATGTGAGTGTCGGGCTTGCAAGCACTGTGTAATGGCAGCCCTGCAATGGAACTGGGCAGAAAGCAGGTCAAAAGAGACTGGAAACCACAAGAGTTTCTCAGCACACGCCTGCCTTTGCCTCCCAAAGACCGGGAGGAACAGGTGAACGGGCACAGCCCCCCAAGTGCAGAGACACTGCAGGTCAAGGCACACGCAAAGCAAGGATCTCCCAGCTCAGCTGTGGGATGCAGAGGGGGAGATGCCCAGGGAGGGATCTCTCAGAGCAGGGCTTGCTATAGGACTGCACCTGTTTCCTTGGCTTTAGGATTAGTGCAGTCCTGCAGCCGTCTGGTCCCCCAGTGTAGGTTTCAATGGGACAGAAGTGATTTAGGAACCTCCCAGCAGTCCCACACAGTGGTCCTGGTTACCCTGTATCCCACATAACAGGAGCTGGTTAAGTATTTTCACAGACAAGTTTCTGCTCCTTAATGTATGCATCTAGTCAGAGTTACAGAATCACAGAATCACAGAATATTAGGAGTTGGAAGGGACCTCAAAAGATCATCCAGTCCAACCCCCCTGCAAGAGCAGGATCACCTAAACTAGGTTGAAGAGGAACTTGTCCAGGTGGTTTTGAATGCCTCCAGAGAAGGAGACTC
>NW_010203953.1:833-1296 GCF_000695765.1 Mesitornis unicolor | reverse complement strand
TGTGCCTGTCCAAGCCATGCCCACTCAGCTTGTCCAGGAGGATTCTGGGGAAGATGGTGTCAAAGGGCTTGCTGAAGTCCAGGTGGACAACTCTCTTGCTCAGGATGACTCTCCAGCCATCTCAGGAAGCAGATTGACTGCAAACAGAAGCATTCCATCTGCAAAGAACCTCTACCCATGCTTCTGGGGGACAAGCCCTTCTCTACTCCTCCTGGCCTCACTCATGTGGCTACAAGCCAGGATGCTCTTGGCCACCTTGGCTACCTGGGCACACTGCTGCCTCATACTCAGCTCCCTCTTGCCTAACAAGCCCAGCTCCTTTTGACTGAATCTCACGGAATCACAGCATTTAGGGGTTCAAAGGGGCCTCTGAAGATCATCTAGTCCAATCCCCTGCTACAGCAGCTTCACCGAGAGAAGATCATCCAGGAACACATCCAGGCGGGTGTGAATGTCTTCAGAG
>NW_010203953.1:0-680 GCF_000695765.1 Mesitornis unicolor | reverse complement strand
GCATCCTTGAGGTCCCTTCCCACCTGCTTTCCTATGATTCTATGATCCCAGGAATGCTATGGAAGAGACAGCACTTCACACCCGACAGATGTCTAAAGCCCACATCAGCCATCCAACGATGCAAGGAAGTGGGGCCCCCTCTTCAGAACACACCCAAAAACCACACCACAAAACTGCCACACCATAACATCGCTGACGACACCCCACCTCCCCTACACTTTGGTTGAAAGTGACCGATGCCTTGTCACGCATCAACACCACCAAGACTTTGTCCACTAATAAGCTCACTTCAAACGGGCTGGCAAGGTCAAGTGGACACGTCCTCAGGAAAAATAAATGAAATTGCAGAATTGCAGCAAGGAAAAAACACCCCTCCTCATTACTCGCCAGGCTCTGGCACGCAACAGCTGCTTGCTGAAAAATGCCGTCATGCGCAAAGGCTGTCCCGCCCCTCGGGGACCAGCATTAAAACCCAGACCAGCGCCTCTCTCCCTCACACACTTCTCCTGACACCTCCTCCTCCACAGTCGACAAGGTGAGCCTGAAATCCCTTCCCCTCCTTCTCCTGCCCCTCGTGACCCCTCTCTTCCAGCATGCTCTATCCCCAGCCTCAGCAGCCCTGATTCCTCCCCACAGCAACGCTTTCTACAGCCCCACACCATGCCTCCCTACTCCCTCCT
>NW_010203952.1:24992-47649 GCF_000695765.1 Mesitornis unicolor | reverse complement strand
ACAGGACTGCCCCCAAAACTGAGCCCTGGGGCACATACACTACTCATTACAAGATCTCATGACTGTTAGTGGGCCAAATTTTCATATAATCCCGAAGGATTTTGTGCAAGATGTCATGCTAATTCCTCTTCAAGCTCTGTAGCTGTAGAATAGCAAAGATAAAATCTTACCTGTGATGATGTTCTCTAAAAATGTATTAAAGATAGGTTGTGATGGAGGATACAAATACTGTGCACTAATAACTGCAAAGAAGTTAGCTAACAGACTGTTCCTAAGAAACTGAGTGCTAAAAAGGCCAAGCAATGGCTTGGGCAGTATGAGGTGAAACCATTTACCTGTTCAGGTCTACACTGAAGAAATCTGAGGAGAGGTGAAGTAGACTGACTGGAAAAGAGGAAGCTGATATACCTTGCCAATGTGGTAAGGGAAGAAGCTTGTGCTGCCAGGCTGCAAGGCAGTTAAACAGTAACTAACAATGGCTGGAGGTTTAAGGAACTGTGTTTTCAAGCATCTGATAAAGACCTTGTTCTTCTTTTTATTGTTATGTCATATAATGATGCCCAGCAAAACAAAGGAGTTGCAGTGAGAGTAATGTTTTACTGTACAAACACTAAATACATGTTATAACTGAGCAGAGCTCTACTTACAGCTGGATCAAAGTGTGAGTCTGATTACAGAAATTAATTGCTGAGGAGATGCATCTATTAAAAAAAAAAGGTTGAAAGACCTGACAGTTGACCTAAAAGCATCTGTAACAGGCTGCAAAAGAAAAGGTTAGAACATCTGCTCTTGTGGTGAACTGTTGTCTCCCACAGGAATAACAAACAGGACAGTGACAGCAGGGTTATGCAGTAAGTCAGCCAGCCAAGAAAACAAAAAACAACAAAACTTCATGATTTTTGGATGATTCTGATCCTTAACCGCATGAAAACCCTTCAAATTGTGGATTTGACTGCAGAAGATCATTTAACGGTCTTAAATCTGCTTTTGCCTTAATCTGTGGGCATAAATCCGTTGCATTTAGTGAGGATGAGTTGCTTTGTTCTGAAGGAAGTGCAAAGGGAGGACTCAAGGAAGATTATCGTGTTAAAAAAATTAATGTAGCTTTTCTGCATAACTTCATAGCTGCAAGCATTTAGAATTAAAAGGATAGTCTTCTCTTTAGAATCATCTACAAGCATGAGCCTGAAGGAACAGTTTTCATTTGAAGTATTTCTTAGAGGTGTCCTAGGACAAATCGATAAAACAACCGCTAGCAAATTGTCAGGGGCAAAGATGTACACCCAAGACTGCCAAGTATGAAATTGTTGCTTCCATTTGTGTGGCCACCTCTCTTTGAGGCTGTTTAAAGGAGTAGCATGTTAGTAAAGTGATTATGCAAAATCTTAACAAGGATTTGAAGAACAGCTGGAAGAGAGTGGATCTAAGGAACTACAGATCTATACAGTGTAAAAAGATAGGAAAGTATAATAAAATGAAGTTAATTAGTAGATACCTAGAAAGCAGTTACGTAGTAGGGAAAAACAAAACACAGCTTCTGTAGAAGGAAATCTGACCTTCATAATCTATTAGAATTTTCTGAAGAAATCAGTGACTGTGAATATGGATAAATTATTAACAGTGTATTTAGATACCTGATTGATAAAGTTCATGACCAAAAAAAGAGATCCTCTCTTGCTGCAGAGCGAAAAACATTAAGCTTAAAAAATAGCATATGAAGCATATGAAGTTTATCCCTTACAGACTGTTGAACAAAAATGCCTGTTACACATAAACTATAAAACAGATGAGTAGTAAGATGAGAGGGTTCTGGTGATACAAACCTCAACGAAGTGTTGGGCTCTTTTAGCATAGGAAGAAATTGGTAAAGTAATTCTTAAAGATCTCAGGAATCATAAGCTCAATGCTTAATGATAATCAAGATACATAAAAGGCTAGGAATTTTAGGAAAAGAACATTATGGTGCTACTTTATAAAGTCCTGACTGTAGTCACTGATAACTCCCATAGTCCTGGTGGAAGTAAAATTAGCATAGAAAGACAATAAAGATAGTCTTGGAAAGGGTTCTTACAGAAGAGGGTAATAAAACTTTGTCTTAAAAACCAACGGTAGATAGGGAAGTGAGCAGACCTAACGTATAAAGGGCGAAAAAGTGGACAGAAAAGAGCTCTCTCAGGTGACTACTGAATGCAGCAGCTCATATGAAATCTTCATTTGTGAATTCCCTTAGCAACAATTTACCCTCCCATCTTCTGGAACAGTAAGGATGAGTTTATTCTGCATTTTACCTGTTCTCTTGTCTGTCCAAAAAAACCACTGTCACCTGTTGTCAGACAATATAATGGCCTTTAAGTCCTAGGTTATTCTGTTTTTTAAATGCAATTGATAATTGAATAAAATAGCAAATAGCAAACTATTATTTGTCCATATACCATCGGCTAATTTCTGTTTCATCTGCCATGGTGTGCCTATGGTAATCTACAAATGAAGAATGTAACATCCTCCAAAATCTAACCTAGACTGGCTACTAATGCTGTCTCCTTCATGTGCTCCGGTCTTATTTTCTCTATAGGATCTAGGTGCCCTGATGCCCCTAACCTTGTCTAGTCTTAGTTCTGATCCCAAGTCAGCACCATGTGGTTCTTGGCCCAGATCATAACCTAGACACCCTCAGTTCTGATGCTTTTTTAATTACGAGTGTTTCCTGGCACGCCCTGTCTAGCAGGGGCACTGAATATTTTGGCTCAGCTGGAGCAAAAGGAGTGGAAAGAACATTTCCAGAGTCTTGAAAATTAATCGTAGAGCCACAGTTTTATCCCCTTACTTTCACTGGGGTAAAGTCTTATTTCTTCAAAGCAGGAAAACAGGATAAACCCAGCAGTACGTAATGCAACTCAGATCAAGAAAAGGAAAAAAAAGTAAGCCCCATGTCAAATGTTTTCATGCAACTGGAGTTTCCTTAGCCCCTCTTACACTGACTTCTGTATTCCATTCCAGTCACACTAGAAATAGTCATCCCTCATAAAGCTTTCCATTGGGCTAAAGTCTGCAGAGTCTAGAAGAAATCACAGGCCACTGATTCAGCTTACATTTTTATCCCAAGGGCTCTAAGGGAGTGAGCAAATGAATCCTGACTTGTTTTTAAAATAGAGGCAATTTGGAGTAATTTGTAGCTGTGTTGTTTCCTCCAAAGGGGCTAAGTCTTAAATGGGAACAGAGTATAGCTTAGAGCTTTTGCTTTAGATTAAGAAGCTTTGCTAAGGATGACTTCTTCACTGGATGTGGAGAAACAGTATAAAAGCCAAATAAAACTGCCAAATCTTATCTCATACTACACTGGGGGAGTTTCATATTCACATCAGAAAACCAAATTTGATTTTGTGCCTAATTCTGAACTAGCACTGTCCTTACTCAAGTGAACAATGTCATTCCTCTAGAGTCTAGACTCACACCCTTTAAAACTTGAGTAACGGTGCTTACAAGTCTACTTGAAGCCTTGTGAGAATAAATATTTGTATATAGAGAGTGGTTACAATGGAGTAGCCTTGTGCACCCTCTAGTGGTACGATGCAGGATTTAAGGTTTTGTTCCAATCTGTTTTTCTGTGGATTAGAGGGTATATTCTATGTATTCAAGTGTAGAGAATGGATTTTGGCTCATGTTTCATTAACTGTCCTTAGATCTTGACTTTTAGGAGATTAAAACCGAGAAATAATATCAAATAAACCACAGATTTTGAAAAGTTAATTATTGTCTTCAATTGGGTAAGTACGATTAAAATAAAGAACTAGTATGGCATGTCCTCTTAGAATTAACCTTATACTCCAGGTAGAAAATACAGAAACCTTGAAAAAAATGTTTTCTTCATCAGTCTTTTCAGTTTTACCCTTGTGGAAGCAGCTCAATGTAGTTCTTAATTCTTTATAACGTAAGCACCTGTGATTCTCTTCCCTCACCACAGGAAGCAGATGAATCAATTAGAACCAATTTTTTGGGGAGTTAAAGGGAGTTAAGTGCAGGATTCAGGGGAAAGCAAGAGTAGAGAATGGACTTGTATTTTTATAAACAGCCATATTTTCTGTACCTTTACAACTTTCCACATGTTTATTTGCAGGAATCTACCATCTGCCCCAGGATGTGTTTGTCTGACTAAGGTTTCAGAAGATTAGTTTTACTCCAGAAAGTTTCAGACCTGGATATAGCTCTTGATCCTTGAAACATCCCTGAAACATATGGTAAAAAAGCAGTGTCTAACTACGTGCTTTTCGAGCAGTTAGTTTGTTGAATCGACCTCTCTTTATCATAATGCTAATCCCAGTCTGAGTTTGTTTTTAACCTTTGTTTAATCACAGCTTCTGGTCTAATTTCTGCCCTGCAGTGGGCCCTATATACAGCAACGTAAATGGCTTGAGTGGGAGCACAGCATATTACCTGGAGCTCTCTCAGTTTTGTGTAAGTGGGCAGTTGGCAAGCTGCCAGGCTCAGTGGGTCAGAGTTAAGGTATGTAAAGATTATAAAATATTAACTCCTTGCTTTCCTGCAACTGTGGAGAATCAGCTGTAGGCCACAGAACAGGTGTGGCCACAGCCCAATTTGAACAGCCCCTGCGGCTGGTGCTTCAGCTCATACATTGTTGTAGTTCCCAGGGCTGTAATGAATCCTCTTGGATTTGCTGAGTGTTCGCCTATTTTTCAGCCATCACTGATCATTAACTGGAACTGGCCAGACAGCCCTGAGGAACACTTTATGAAATATAGGTCCAGATCTAGGAGAGTTATGGGACAGAAACAGAAGTGTATCTATTTCATTATGGAAAGGAGGGGAAATACTTTGTTGGATATGTTTAGCCAACATTGTATGTTTATCCCACAGCTGCTGCATGTTGTTCTCTGACTGAGGGAAAAAAAAAAAGAAGAGAATGCTTTTAATGACTGTTACAAGCATTATTACAAGCTACGCTTAATTTCTGAGTCAGAGGCAAGGTAAGAAGATACTGACCCCAAATCTCTTTGGACACTTACAGACTGCTATGTTATAATGAAATGTAGAATAAAGGTCTGCAAAGTTACATTTTCTTTGTTACCTGTTTCATCTGGGTAGCAGTCTGCTTAGTAATACTCAACACTTGCTGCTTCTCTGCATGTTGGTAAAACTGTTCTTTTGTCTTGAGGTTGTGGTGGTTTTAGCTTGGTCTGTAGCTCACTGAAAGGCTTGTATTTTAGTGCAGGTCCAGGTCATGGTGGCATAAATGTAATGAAATCGTGTATCAGAGATCAGATATTCTATCAGCTTTTGTGATGTAATTGTTAGATAATTAACAAGCTATCCTGTCATATATTCTTCTGGGAAGTAACTGGAAAGAATGAATCTCACTGAAACTGAAAAATAGTTTCCGTAGTCTTTCAACTGTAAACCCAGAACTCCAGTTAGCAGTTTAAAATATTTTATAAGCACTCTTTCTGTCCTGTCTTTGCATAAATCCTTCTTAAGCTGCATAAAAGTATATTTGTTGATGTGGAAATGAGGTATGTGTTTTTCTATAGGGCTCCTTCCAACCCAAGTCAGAAGAGTTTCTTAACATTCTGTATTATAGAAATTACATGAGGAGAGAGATATGATAAATTTGGCTTAGTATTTGTTTTCCTTGAACTTCATACAGTGTTTCTTGAGAATAATTTCTGCTCACAGTAGAAATGGTGATAAAGATGAGGAGCTATGACTGAAGCTGGTGAACTTTTTACTGGCAAATGAGCAACATACATTGGGCTCCCTCCATCACTGTTCAAACAACTTTTTATCAAGATATTTTCTGTTGGAGGGTATGAGGATGCTGATGAAATGTATTAACATTGAGTGACCCTGAAGTGAATAGTAGAAATAAACGCTGCTTGCTGTCTTTTTTCCCTCATTTCTTTTTATTGTATTGTATGTAGAGTTGATCCCTGAGTTAAGAGGAGTCCTGAATCTTCTGTCAAGCTTGAGCCTTGGTTTTAGTGACAGAAATGTCATAAAACATTGTGATGTATTGGAGATTGCTAATTTGTCAGTTTATTTAATGGAACTTTTGCTTTAGAGTTTGATCCTCTCCCTTTTTTTCTTGTCTTACACTTCTTCAACTCTCCTGTCTTTTAGTTTTAATACCAATATATTTAAAATTTCTTTACATTAGTCTGTTTTGTCAAGCCTGTGTCTAAAGACAAATGAGAGAGCAACGCTGTTACTGTTAATGAAAAGTAACCTGTTCTTAATCTAAATTAATGCTATTAAACGGAAAGAATTATTGTAACATCAACAATACCCCTAGTATAAGTTCAATTATCTATCACCTCTAGCTATAACTTGTAAAATAACAAGCTATGACATGACAAGTTCTGAAGCACCTAAATAACTGTATTCAAAGGTTGCTGTAGGAACAAATCTGATTTTAACACCTCAGGAAAATGGCACCCAGAAAATGACTGTATGAAAAGTTAGTTCTATATACTAAACAATTAAAAAGCTTAATACTGAAACTATGATACTGACCAAGATTTTAGAATCCATGTTTCCTAATGAAATAGTTATTAATAGTTATTATTAAGCAAAAAGTCTACAGTAACTATTGTACCTAAATGTGGGGGGAAATATTCTTTCAGTCACGTTGGTGAGCATTAATTTCTCAAGTAACACTTGTGTGGCAGTATATGAATGATTGTGCAAGTTGCTACATTAGACAATATAAGTTTGTTTATAAAGTGATTATAGCATACAGGCTCAAACCCTATACACTTTGGATGTAGTTTTCTTAAGTTAAATGTTATTTTCTGCTATAGCTAAGATAATTGAATAATATTTCATGGATTTTGAGGCATTCTTCTTGATAAGCTGCTACACTAGGGGAATCGATGTATTATTTATATTTTACTATCTTACTGTTAGATTCTGATGTACTGAGCTCAGCATGAGTAGCAAGTTACTCAGTGGGACCTTTCTGGAATACAGTGCTACTCATTGTGAAGGTGGATGCCACTAATTGGTTTCATGTGGTAGACCTTGAAAAGCAGCTTATAATGACTACACAGAAAGAGACCATGAAGCTGGCAAATTCAGCCTTAATTTTGACATTTTAATACTTCTCTTACTTTAGTGAACACTTAAGTACTAGTTTTTTATAAGACTTAAACAGCCCCTGCCCCTTATTTTTTTACAGTGTAGTTAAATTCAAAAACTGATGGTATCTCAAGAATTATTCCTAGAATTTAAGCATATTCTTATTTCAGTGTGGTATCTGGGGTTCTTGGCAATATCAGATGCTTATATTATTTTTTAAAACTGCGCAGGTTTTCTAAAATAGTTTTTTTAAATAGCATTAGTCCATACAAATACACACACTTTGGCAACTAAGCATTTTTCCAATAATAATGCTCTTCAGAATAATAAGAAATTTATGATATATTTAAATTCTGTAGTGATTTTCTTTCAAGATATGGTTGTAAAAACATTTATGCTTGTAGATCATTCTTTTTCTTTTCATCCTTAATTCTCTGGATCTCTTGCAGTAGTACTGCAGTTGAAGTTCAAAATGCTAAAAGAGGTAAATATATTTTTGCAGTGCCCAGGGAAGAGTGTGAACCCACAGACAGGGGGAAAGACAAGTAGAAAATAACTGATTATTCACCTGGTGGATTTCTTGTGTCTTGTGCATAGGATGAAAGACTGGTGATAGTGGCACTCCCATATCACTCTCTACAACTACCTGAAAGGAGATTGTAGAAAGGTGGGTGTCGGTCTTTTCTCACAAGTTACAACTGATAGGACAAGAGGAAATGGCCTCAAGTTATGCCACGGGAAGTTTAGGTTAGACATTAAGAAAAACTTCTACTCTGAGTGAGTTTTCGAAGACTGTAACAGGCTTCCCAGGGAAGTGGTTGAATCACCATTCTTGGATGTATTTAAAAGCCACCCAGATATGGTACTAAGGGACACGGTTTAGAAGTGAGCATGGTAGAGTTAGATACTAGTTGAACCTGATGATCTTAAAGGTCTTTTCCAAAAATAACAATTCTGTGATTCAATAGAAACTGTGGATGTGCACTACTGCTTCATTGCCTATAATTTTCTTGCTCTGTCTTTTCCTAGTTGCTCTGTCTCCAGGCTAGTATGGGTTTTGTCTAGAAGTGCAGTCAATGAGTGGCTAAAGCACTGTGCTGGAGCTAGGATGTTTACCACTTGTGCGAATCAGTTTAGTGCCTAGCTGCAATGTAGACTTATGGTATTTCCACTGAGTCCTCAAGTACTGGCAGATTTTCTGTGGTGTGACAACAAAACCAAACAAGAAATCAGGTTTTCTTCCTTCTGTTCCAATGATCTTGAGATAGTGCTTGTATTGGTAGTAAGAAGACTGTTTTAAAATGAAGGCGAAGCTTTCAAGGTGAGAAGTTTCACTGAATAGTTATTTTTTCTTATTATTTCTGCCCACATGATGGCAGTATATGTTAATCCAAACCAAGAAAAAAAACCCCAGCTTTTCAACAACAGAGTTCTGTCACACACCCCAAAAATCCAAGAAGCTATGAGATGTTTCCAAAGGGCATTATGAGCAGTTATGAAATGATAACTTCCCCTTATTGTAAAAGCCCCCAGGACTTAAGAGGCAGTAAAGCCCTGCTTCATGCAAGAACCACACGTAGCAAACTCTGAATGGGTATGGAATGGTGCTGTGTTATAAATAGAAATGGTCAGTAAAGCTTTGTCAGTCGTGCTTGGCTTAATCATTTGCAGTCAATAAAGTCATTGAAGTATAATTACCACTCCCTGGCATCAGTTTTGCAAGTGGAGAACTGGAGTTCTGAGGCTGCACGAGCAGCTAGATACTGAGTGTTAATCTGTGGTAAGAGTACAGAAAGTCTAAACAGACAGACTATTGAGATACTGGCTGCAAAAAAGTTTAGGCATTGCTTCAGAAGGATTATTCCCAGGAACAAAATCTATTGAATCTGTCAAGCTCTTCATCTATTTGTAAGTTGAATCAAGGGAGTCTGAGCGTATGTGGGGTCTGCATGTGTTGACTGGGTAGAATCAGAGAACATTGCCAGCATTCACAGATAAAGGTTTTAATGTTAAAAAGGAAAAAAATACAAAATAGAACCAAACCAAAACACTTCTTTTTCTGAGCTTTGACATATTTTTAAGCACATACTGTTTTTCATTTTTTTGTGTACTATAATTTAAAAGTCTAGTAGACTTAATTTTAAATCTCAAATATTTTTTATGCCAAGATTAGATAAGAAAAATACAATAGCAGAACTTTCTGTTTTCAACAGCAAAAGTAGGGAACTGGGAACAGATATTTGATTCAGCCCAAATGCATAAAATAAGAAGCACATTTGTAAAGCTCAGCAGGTTCCTTTGGTTGAGGGTCTCAGATGGGTGTCACCTGTGACCAATTTACCTCCTGGATCGGGTTACAGAACATGTGAGCGCAGGCAGCACTCTTTCTTTTTCCTCATTTTTTGTAACTCCAAGTTCAGTCTTAACAGATGTGGTTTTCCTCTTCTTTTCCTTGATGTTGTATAAATGAAGGATTGGAACAGTACTGTTTTACTTGCACAGCTTTGTTTTCTGGAAAACTTGGACTTCATGATGGGGGACTGTTGTGTGACATGCACCTGCAGATATGAAGCTAAAAAAAAATGGGGACTGAAGCAGCTAAAATACCAGAGTGAGTAATCTGTTGTTACCTTTTCTTATTGTAGTTGAAGTTTTTATTTCTTTGATCCTAGGCATTATTACTTCAGTTCCTACATGGTTTAATGTAAGATATTCCATCCCTGACGTATCTTATAATGCATTTCTTCTACTTGCTGCTTTATATAACATGATAAATATGTCCTTCCCCTCATGGTTTACACTCTTCAGGTATATAGGAACTTACTGTATTGTGCTATGTTCCCGTATGTTTGGACTTAGTGCTCAAGTTATACCTAAAAATACAACATCAAAAGTTACTGTGGTAACTCACTCATTCCTGTCTCCACATAGGACTTGTACTAATGGAAGAAGTTCTCATATCTTCAGTGTCTAGGGAGTTTCCTGATTATGCAATTACTATGGATTTGGACAAATGTTCGTTTTGTTTTAACCTTACACATATCTGCAATAACCTCCATTTGAAATATCTCATTTTCTTCTTGGTGGTTAGTCTACAAATATTGCTTCTAGAAACTGCCCATCAAAACTTCATAAATGTGTTATTCTTCTGTTTCCACACCACACCTCTTGTATAAGAAAATAATCTCAATTGCCCACCAGTATACTCCTCTGTGTGGTCAGCTAAGGACTATTTAGCTGGTTTCCTCTTGCTCATTTTACTATACTGAGCTTTTATTCCATAAGGAAGTTCTGCCATTAATTTAACCCATTTAACACATGCTATTTAGTAGAACACAGAGATTATCCAATACTAGAGTGCCCCTGTTCTAGGCCCTGTTCATATGAAGAATAGGAGAAAATATCTTCCTTGAAGAGATTAAGATGAAAAAAAACCCCAAAATTCAGGGACAAATCCACCAAAAACTAGGTAGAAAATTATACTGCTGCAAATAGGGATGGTGCGACAGCATTTTGAGATGGGCTGAGCTAGTAGGGGAGAAGCATTCCAGAAAGATAAACATGAAGAAAAAGGGAATGTTTTAGACTGGAGGAAAGAGAGGCTGAGAAGAACAAGCTGGCTGTTTATTTCCTACACATTCAAAATACTGCTGAAATTCAGTTTAAAAAATATGTGGAGTTTTTAGAATATCCAAGGTCCCTGATTTGTGATTATTCCTACTGCCTGATTTTTTCTGTGCCTTGTCCTCAAACTGTGGCAGGGTTTGTATGCTAACTAGTAATAATGTGAGAAGGCATATACCTGTACCTGTTTGATCGTGGTGTATGATAGCTAGGCATATCCTGAAATTATGTTTTAAGGTATGGATTAAGTTTTTCAGGTAAAAATTATGTAGCTGATGAGATCAGGGTACAAGCCTGACACAAGCTTCATCATTGCCACATCTTCATCTGTGATTTGGAATTATATGCTCTCCAAATATATAAAAGATGGGTTCTTATGGTAGTTTTCTGTTCTGGAGTGTGGGAAGAGGTACTCCACAGGGCTAGCTCATGAAAAAAACTAATCTGATCAGCAAATGTTTGCATGAATTATACTGTTATTTAAATAATTATTTATCAGCATCCCTAAAAATAAACTTCTCAGACGATGTTCCTCATTTTTACAGAATTGCTGAATCAAGAATTTATGCCTATATATTCTACAATGTATGTGAAGGTTTCTTTCTCATATGAAGCAAAACCATTCATTTTTTGAGAAACCCCATTGTTTTGAGGATTGGTTCTCTTAGCACCCTGCTAAGCTCCGGTAAATTTACTTGGAAATAAAATTGTGAACAGGAAGTCTCTTAAAGGTAAGCCTTTCAAAATTGGAGAAGTATGGGAAAGCTGAAGCAACTCATTTTGGAAACGATACATTTGAAGGTAATTAAGAATGCAGAATTAGCCTTGGTGCTAATATTTCCTAAATATGTCAATGGAGGCTGGAAAGGATTTGTTTATTGATACAACTTTCTAGTGTGTAGGAGACAGTGCTCCTAGAAAAAAATGGTTAGGTATTTGAGCACCTCTGAATAATTTCCATAAATGTAGTCTGATATTCAAGTTGTAGTCTTGTGGAGAAGCATCAACAGGCTGCAAACCAAGGTGCTGCAGAAGCTGGGATTCCCATGAGAACATTCTTAAGAGAACACAAACAGCAGCTAGGATTTCTACAAAGGCAGTCTTCGGAAGATTGAACTGTGTTGTTGTTGAGTATAACAGGACCTTGGGCCAGCCTAAAAGTAGAAGATCGAAGCTACACAAAGCACTGTGTGCCTGGGTTATCTCGACCAGAACACTGGTTGAATGGTATGCATGGTGTGTGACAGGATATTTTGGTCGTGAGACACCTGGCCATAAAGTATGGGAATGATGGATGGGAAAGTGCTGTTGTATGTAACATCCTGATTGGCTGCATAGTCGGGTCCTTCTCTGTGGCTATAAAAGCTGAGGTAGAAAATAAAAACTTCACTTGGCATTCATCTGCTGAGTCAGTTGCTTGTTTTCAGTTCACCTCATAGTCTTGTTTTCTTACAACATTTATTCAGGCTGAAGCACTTGTGGATGCTGAGCTGTAAGAGGAGTGTTCCTCCCTTTGTGCCAGGTTATATTTTGTTTCCTTTCTTATTTGTTTTAATGTATATATACATTCTTACCATTAATAGTATTTAAGCAAGTGGACTCTATGTGGCATCTAAAATAAATTTCATCTGCTATCTCTCTGATAAACTGTCTGATAAAATTCCTAATTCATTATAACCTGCTGTAAGAAAACATAGTTGGAGATTACTATCTGGCCCATGGCTTTGATAGTAGATTACAGAACTTTCTAACTGCATGCTGCTGTTTAAAATTCGATGTACTACATAACAACCAAACAATAATTGGACTGTAACAATTCTGAGAGATTAGTTTGGTCTCCTTCCAGTCCCCAGTGGGTAAAATGCTTGGCTATTGCTACATTTGGCATTTAAGAGTAGCCTGGGGCTCTCCTCTTGCATCCATTGGGATCTCTTTTGTATAGACTTCCCCCCCTTCCCTAAACTAGCTTAGCAAGCCAACAGGATGTTTCTGGAACTGAGGAGTAACTTGGACATTGTCCTTTCTCCTGTCATCCAATGCATGGGTGTGTCTTGAAAAGAGACTATTAATTGGCTGTTATTTTGCACAAGGGATTCTCAGCTGCAAAATACCCCTTTATGGGCCTCTGCTTGCTTATGTAGTTCAGAGAGGCCTTTGGGCTTCTTTGACCTAGTTCCCTGTTTAGATTAATGTGAGTACTGCTCTTATGCTCAAAGAGTGCCTTTGTTTATAGTTTTCACTAACACAGTGGAGACATCTGACTTTTGGTGATCTTGGGATAGAGAAAATGACAGATCAGACCATTCTCTTGCTCTCGGTGGTTAGACCTTTAGGATTGAAGTGCTCAGTCCTGGAGATTATTGCACAAGTTTCAATATGGAATCAACTAAGTCTACTAAATATGGTGTAGAATGGCAGGATGTCTACAGCACTGAAGCCTTCCAACCCCCAATGTCAATTCGGATAACACAATAGTTATTCTGAGCAGCATTTTTCATATATATAGTCTGATAACTGATCAGCATGCATTGTTTCTACTTCAGTGACACATACCCTAAATTCACTGTGGATCACAGATTACAGCTTTATGTTCAAATTTTGTAATTTATAATTTTATTATTAAAAACACTAGTGCACCTCATGCACAGAAAAAATAACAACGCCTGGCTAGTTAGCAGCATTAAGATTATGTCTTCATTCTACTGGATGTGAATATTGACTTTGTGTATTTGCTTTAGTGGTGAAGTGAAGCCAGCTCAGAATCACAGAATATTAGAAGTTGTAAGGGACCTTGAAAGCTCATCCAGTCCAACGCCCCTGCCAAAGCAGGATCGCCTAGACCAGGTCACACAGGAACATGTCCAGGTGCGTTTTGAATGTCTCCAGAGAAGGAGACTCCATAACCTCTCTGGGCAGCCTGTTCAGTGCTCTGTCACCCTCACAGTAAAGAAGTTTTTCCTCATGTTTGCATGGAACCTCCTATGCTCCAGCTTGCTCCCGTTGCCCCTTGTCCTGTCATTGGCTGTCACTGAGAAGAGCCTGGCTCCTTCCTCCTGACACTCGCCCTTTACAAATTTATAACCATGAATGAGGTCACCCCTCAGTCTCCTCTTCTCCAAGCTAAAGAGCCCCAGCTCCCTCAGCCGCTCCTCATAAGGGAGATGCTCCACTCCCTCCATCATCTTTGTGTCTCTGCGCTGGACTCTTTCAAGCAATTCCCTGTCCTTCTTGAACTGAGGGGTCCAGAACTGAACACAGTATTCCAAATGCGGTCTCACCAGGGCAGAATAGAGGGGAAGGAGAACCTCTCTCAACCTACTAACCACAGCCCTTCTAATATACCCCAATAAATAATAATAAAAAGCATAAAGCAAATTTTCAGTTTCACTGGTCCTGCTCCAACCATTGACTCCTTAAGGTCTACTCAAGACTCGGAGGAATCTGCCTTAGTGAGGAAAAGATCATTACTGTTTTCTTAACTAATTTCAATTGGACTCACGCTTGAGCTCAAATACAAATCTGACTGAAGTTTCACAGACATAGCTAGCACAGCTTCTCAAGTGGTGACAGGCTAGACAGCCTATAGCATCCTTGTAGCCAGTTAAAAAGTGACTCTGTGCACACAGCCTAATCGCCAGTGTACCTGCCACAGTATAATGCACTGTGTAAAACAGCAACAGTGTGAGCTGAACTATAACTCCATAAAACTGAAGAGTGTGAAAGTTCTGCTGCACAGTCCATCAGAAGCTCCATTCACCTTTAAGGAACAATTTATTTATTTATTGGTAAGAAACCAGAATAGTTGAGCCCTGTATATCAGACAGCATACTGTCTGATTAAATGCGGTCTCATCAGAACTGCACTTTCTGCTTTAGGGGTGAAGTCTTCCTGCAGGACAAAGAATATTTGCTGTGATCCAGATGAAGATTAAAAAGAGAGAATTTGGGTTGTTTTCTGCTCAACAAAAGCTCTTTATGGTTAGCTAGGACACAGGTCAACAAAGAACAATCAGTTAGTAGTCAATTAACTGTCCAGTTATGAATAAATAAAGAAGTTTCGAACATGTGATATAAATGAAAAGCATCTTTATCCAATGGTGATCATAATGAAAAGGCCTGACTTTTTCTACTTGGCTTCAGGAATACTTCTTGGTCAATGTGTCCAATGTGTGATGAGAGCATTAGCTGTCTTTATGAAAACAGTGAACATCTCCATATGGAAACAACACTGCAAAATTGTGAAATAGTAGAAGCTGAAGCTTCTCGTGGTTTTGCTAGATGAAATAGTGGCATGCACTCAGATAGAGTGTGTAGCATTTTCTTACACAAAGCTCATTACTTTGTGTGTGACCTAATATTTTTAAAGAATCCCTATAATGTTAACAGCTAATATCCATTAGTCATTTCTCTCATATATTTACCTTTGTAACAGCCTCTTGAATGTAGCTTGTGAAACTAGCTCCCAACAAGTGAGCATCCGTTTTAAACAATGCCTGAGTGCATACGTAATGCCCATAGTTGCCGTTCTCTTAGATTGCCCAAAGAATAAAGTGTGGTAAGTGTATTAGACTTTAAAAATCAACATTTCTTTTAAGTATTTTTTGCAAATATTGATCTGTATGCCTTCAAGGACAAAGAAATCTGAGTGGGATTAGCTGCAAGTGTTTGAGACACATTGAAGCTTAATAGAAGAGTATGTTTTCTGGGATAGCTCTGCCAGAAATTACAGACAAGCAGTAGCTGGACTTGCTCAGGCCACGTATGAAGCTTCAATTCTACTCTGCTGACATTCACAGAATAGCAATGTTGCAAATTTTTTGTTCACTTTGGTGTGAAGTGAGAATACTGGCCAACTCTAGGATACCAGTGCCCTAAACAGCCAACATAGTTTTACTGCCAAGTAGCGTTATTTTGTTATTAATATTCTGAAGCTCTAGGTGTTTATTATGAAGGGTGTGATGGTCTTGACTACATTATTTCCTTTGCTACCTTTTTCCCTTCACTTTGGGACTTTTCAATATAACTTGTTACACAACAGTCAAATGTGATAAAAAAGTAGGAGTTTAGAAATTAGCATTGATTTTGAGAGTTTAACTATTGCTCCTGGTGAGTGGAAAATCAGTTATATTAAACATCAGGTATTTTAATTTTGTCAACTTGGTCTGACTATAAGGTAAAAAGTAAATTTTCATTATTTTGTCATATTGAGGATATAATTTGCAAACACAATACCATGTTACTCTGTGTCATTCAGGCATGTAAGCATTGTAGTTGTATTAAGACTTTTTTCACTTCAGTATGTCCTTGGACTGATGCTGCATAAAACAACTTGGTGCAATAAATACTTTTTATCATGAAACAGATTTGGCACAGAAGTTCATCAGCTGTATGGCAATATTGTAAGTAAGGTCCATGTACATTCTCTTAGAGCCATAAATCTGATATAATTTGAAAGTCAAGGGTACCATGTTAGTTTATGCTAGCTGATTGTGTAATCACAGAATCACACAGAATCACAGAACGTTAGGGATTGGAAGAGACCTCAAAAGATCATCCAGTCCAATCCCTCTGCCGGAGCAGGAACACCTAGATGAGGTTACACAGGAAGGCGTCCAGGCGGGTTTTGAATGTCTTCAGAGAAGGAGACTCCACAACCTCTCTGGGCAGCCTGTTCCAGTGCTCTGCTACCCTCACCGAGAAGAAGTTTCTTCTCAAATTTAAGTGGAACCTCCTGTGTTCCAGCTTGTGCCCATTACCTCTTGTCCTATCATTGTTTGTCACCGAGAAGAGCCTGGCTCCATCCTCGTGACACTCACCCTTTAAATATTTATAAACATGAATGAGGTCTCCCCTCAGTCTCCTCTTCTGCAAACTAAAGAGCCCCAGCTCCCTCAGCCGCTCCTCATAAGGCAGATGCTTCACTTCCTTGATCATCTTTGTAGCCCTACGCTGGACTCTCTCCAGCAGTACCCTGTCCTTCTTCAACTGAGGGGCCCAGAACTGAACACAGTATTCCAGGTGCGGTCTCACCAGGGCAGAGTAATCTCCAAACTAGAATTTAATTGGACTAAACCAGTTACGTAGAATCTGAAGCAACAAGGTACATATTGCCCTCAGCTCCGTTGGTCGTTAAGGACTAGATTGGGACTGAGATGTGAAAGTACAACTTGGTCTACAGCCTTAATAATGAGATCCTGTGGACAGAAATAGTGCTGACTCTCCAGTGGCAACCTGGCACTGCAGTGGTGCTGGTGTCTAGCAGTTTGCATGTGTATAATAAAATATCCTTGTCTTTTCATATAGCAGCGCTGCATGAGAAGTAGTTCACTGAATTTACTTTTTAACAGTGTTTTGGTTTCACTGTGAAATGCTCCCACACACAGTTTTACGGGAATGTCTGTCTTCCAGTTAGGCAGAGTAGTAACTAAAGAATTCCCCTCTCCTATTACTCCTGCCCAGTGGGGGAGGACAGCATATATACAGCAGGATCTTTTTTATGGTGATCCGTAGGTGGAAGTGCCCTGCAGCCAATACTGGTTCTGTGAGGAAACTTGAGCAATAAAAATGTTATGCTTTTACCCACCCCATTATTCACCAAAGATATTTCTGCAGGTGTGAAGTGGCTTCTCCAGTAATGCTTTCTTCGGAGACAGAGTAATGAGAGAGATGTTTGGCAGTGTGAAAAGAAGGGGTCAAATGGCTTAGACTGTCTTTCCAGATTTAATACATTTTCTGTGCTACTTTGTGGCAATACATGACCTTACTGTTGTTTCTCCTTCTGCTCTCAGGTAAGAGGATTGCAGTTTATAAATATTGGAGCTCTGGCTCTGAGAATTCACTTGGGTGGTAGCACCTTCAAATTCAGGGCTCCCACTTTAAACATAGAGACAAAACCATGAAAGATAATCAGCCAAACAATTTATTATTTGAAGGAATGCTCTAGAGATGTTCAACATCTACCCAGTTTCTTATCTGAGATGTTAGTGAAGTAATAAACAGTTATTTCTTATAATCAACTGGAGTGAAATTCAGTCCTATGCAGAAACAAGGCCCTGTGCTTACAAATAGGACTACAAAATGCTAGTTTAAGTGGTTCATGGACTTGCTAGTGAGCCAGGATTTAGGAGTGGATATTGTCAGTTGTATTTATCTCTTGTCAAAATAGAAAAAATTGTGAGGCATAAGCTCTATCTCTGTATTAAAATATACAAAAATCTGCCTCTGAAGGGAGGTAGATGCCAAGCTGGCTTAAATCTGATCCTCACAAACCTACGCCTTACCCTTAGTATCCAAACTATCCTATTAATTTCCCCGTTTTAAAGAGATAATTATTTTTCATGCAGCTGTATGCATAGTGTACAGTCATAGCTACTTCTCCATTTTCTGCACTGACTGCAGGGTGGCAAAAAAGCACCTCTGTGTAAATGAGTCAGTCTTGGAGAACTTAGTTATTGACCATTATACCTAGTTCCTTTTTAATCAGCTCTAGCAGTAACAATGTCTCGCCACAGACATGCCCATACCATGCTTTAAGCACCTAAACTAGTGTTCAACTGCTGATTTCTAGCAAAGCTTGAAAGCAGTGAATTGTTCACAAGTTCTTGGGGTGTCTATTGTTTGTTGAATAGACACAGGCTAAAATGCTTCTTCTCAAACAACAGGACACTTCTCTGAATTGCTATTTACAGAAGACTATGGTTGTCTGGAGAAAGGGAAAAAGAGGAGAAATCAGCTGTGTTCTGTGACTTAATCCTTATTTGACCAGGAATGGTGCCCTATCCCGCCTGCAGTCAGTGAGTATCAATGAGGCATGTCAGTCAGCTTGACACAGGCTGCACAGACTATGCACTAGCCAGATGTTAATGGAGAAGTGCCATGAACTGCCCAGGCTCTATCATGAGCACTGAAGAGCAAGATTGTGTGGCCTGACAGAAGCGACACAGTGTTTCTGCAATTTCATCTACTACTTTTAAAAAGGCACAGCTGTCAGCTTGATATTTTTTACCTTCCTCCCCCCCCACAACATAAGGAAACAGTTCACAAAATATACAAAAGAGGACTTTCTCTGCATTCCCTTCCATTGATCCTTCCTCCATCCCAGCTGCCTATTTAAGATCGGAGTATGCAAGGGGAAATGCGGTCTTCAGCACTGCTGGTTTTTCTGCCAACCTCCTAAGTAAATGCCTAGATGAAAGTGAAGCCACTTGACTGATTCTTCCTACAAGTGCTGTCTGGGATGTCCTATGTCTGCTGCTGCTGGAGTGGTTATAAGTTAAAGTGGGTTTTATTTCCACTCATAGTTTTTGCAGGTCTCTGCAGCTTGAAATCTAGCCCGAAGGCATTAATAGGGAATAAAAGTCTGAACTCTTTCACCAGCTGTGTGGCCTGAGGAGCCATTTACAGCTGTGCAGTGTGCCTAGGAGATGCTGCCAAATCATAGGGTGATGAGATCCAGTGATTCATCAGTTGTCTAAATATTCTGTAGGTGGAGAAACAGTGAGGTGGGGTATAAAGCTCCAAGACAGTGGATTTCTGGGACAAAAACATTTCATCAAAAACTATCCTGCCTTTGTGCTGAGACCTGTTATGATAGCAGTATGGAGCCTACGTAACTGAAACTGCCTTCAGTCCCCTGCGTGGTATAGGGAAACAAAATGAATTCACAAAGAAAGTCTCTTAAACAGAAGAAACAGAAAATATAGCCATTTATACTATCATCCAGATGAAGCAAAACACTTAGTACCTGACTGTTTATATAAGACAAATTTAAAATACTTTACTTTTGGACTGGGTCTTTAAATGGAAGACATATACTACCATGGATGTGGAAAATTTAATGGCATTTTAATTCCTTCTTTAAAATAATTAATTCTTGCTGATTATACAGTATTTAAAAGATTAATATTTTAATTATCTAGTTTTACAGTCTTACTAAACTTAAGATGATGCAAATCTGTGGTGCTTATTCTAGAACTTCTCAAATCAAGAACAATGCCTTTAAAAGTTCTGAACAGTAACATTTCTCAATAAACAATTTCTAACTGATACAGAGAACACAAACAATTGGAAGACTAATAAAATCTTTTCTGCATGTTAAGACATTTGAATAAAATTAATTTTATTTGTTTAACTGCGTACTATTTCTAAATCATTGATTTCTTTTAGGGTTGACATAAATACAATTTCAAGTTTGTTGTTTAGTTTTTAACAGAATTTTGATAATGACATTTGCTTATCCTCATATGAAACTGTGTTATAAAACACAGAAATAGTGCATAAAGGCAGTGGGAAGATTCGTAACTTCTTTCAGGAGAAAGAAAATATGATGCATATTGTTTTCACTTTCTCAAGTTAAAACAAACAAACCCAAAAACCCCCAAACCAACACAAAAACCCCAAACAAACAAACAAACCTTAAAATGACCAGATAACTTTACCTGTAGTGCTCCCTTTTACCATTTTTACTTGTATTATTTCCAGTGCTCTAATCTAGATGAAGGGAGAATCGGTCCTTGTTACTTTTGGCTATAATGCTATTTACTTTCCATGTTTATTTTAATATAACCTTTTTCCTGAAGAAGTGAAAAGAGTCACATATCTTAGTGCTTCTAGTCATTGACTAGGACATGAGAATGCAGAAATCAAGACTTGAGATTTAATTACAACAGTCTTACTAAGCTCTGGGTCATAATTTGTACAGTGCTATTATGACTTCTGTAACAGAATACGTACTGTTAAATGGAGGCAGTAAGAATGTTTTTACTCCTGTCCTTTTAGGTGCTCAGATAATGCTGATGTTGATTCTTTTTTCTAGCTATGAGATCTGCCAAACTGTTGTTAAGCCTTCCACCAAAATTTTTCATCCTTGTGACCCTTTGAAATCTCTATTACAGTGTTATTTTACCAGTTTACAACCTTGTACATGCCTTCAATCTCTTAAGGATGCTGCCACTTTTTTCTTAACCAAGCTTGCAGATTTCTGCCTATCTCAAATCCTGGCCTCTGCCAGCATGCATTCTTTTCATAGACCTGTGGCTTTTTAGCACTGTAATATGGATCTAGCTCTTAATCACTGAATTTCACAATCTTATCTCTATTCCTATCCTAAATTGTACAGTATAGTAACCTAAGAACTTCTGCTTGCTTAGAACATAATCCAAATCTCAAGTGATTCATAGCCTCTTGATGCCTCTAGAAGTCATTTACAGATATGTTTGAACTGAACTTGCATTTTCAGTATTTCCTTATTACCCTTGCTTATCCTGTGGGATTGAGTAGTCAGCATTGCTCTTGTCCATGCATTTTGATTTTTGTTAATTTTAAGCTTCTAGACTCCAGGCCTAACTCTAAAAACCTGCACCGGTTTTAGTCTTCAGTCTCCTTCAAGATCCCAGTAGGATGAAGTAATTACTTCAGTTTGGGGATCAAGCTGCTTTATGCTCTAACTCTAAGTCAGCCTTCAATCTGGTTTCAACACTTCCATATGCCAGACTATACCATGAACCGTGTGCTATTTCTAGTATATATCTAAGCTGTCCAGGGCCTCCAAGCAACTCAGCTCTCCTCTCAGCCTGTGCTCTTCTAAACAGCAAATCTTATCCATACTTCTTCCTTGTCTCTGTATCATGTCCTAACCCAATTGTCTACTGCACGTGGCCTTTGCAGTGATTCAAAAGGCTTTGCTATAAACACAGTCCTTCAGTTGATCCTAACCCTGCCCTTACCTCTAGCTTTAACTTCTGGTGGTACCAGCTTTTACTCTTTAAGAACTCTAAATTTAAAAGTGAGGATGACAAGATAAATCTAACTGGTGCTAGATATGCAGCTGTATTCTGGTTCACCTATGCCTCATTGCATATTTTCTAGGCCCTGGTAAATAGATCTTCAGTACATCACATTCTGATTCTCTGCTGCCTTGAACCCAAGCCAGTGCTCTAACCCTTACTTAAGGCTTAATCATCAATCATTTATTTTCATCTCTACCACCTCTTCTTTCAGAATTTCTTGCTCTAAGCAAGCAGACAAATGTTCAGCTATATATAAATCATGATGCTAAAGCTCGGAGTTAATCCTTGGACTTTTACCCAAACAATATGTGTAACATTGGCTTTTAAAGAAAAGATGGCCTACTGCTCAATGAAGGTCATTACAAGATACTTAATGTAGAAAAAGTCTTATGAAAGAGAATTATAGACCCAAAGCAAGATGTACAAGAATATTTATTACTTTTCCAGTTACTTCATCTCTTAAATTACACAAACAAAACATGGTAAGGTAGTGCTGGACTTGAAATGGGCTTGAACTATTGAATTCAGAATGGGTATTTCTGCCAAACTTGGGTAAACTTTCGTAACTTATCCAGCTTTACTGATGTTTTCCAGTTATCTGTTGAGTTGTTAATTTGTTTCATATTCTTTTACTATCTTTGATCTGTTGAAACAGGTAAATGATTTCCATTATCATCTCAGTTAAGATCTTAAACATTGGTTTAAAAGACTTTATCCCTCAGATTGTGTCTGAATTACTGCTTCTCTTTGTGGAGAAGGCTGTGAATAACTATGGATCATCTGAGCCTTCAAAGAGAGACTTACATGGCACAAAAGTTATATGCAAAAATTTTGAAAAGAATGAAGTTTATTTGTAAAGAAACATGGAGTAACCAGATTTTTTTTTTCTCCTGGCTGTAATTTTTCTGCTTAGAGGAATAACAGTACTGCTGTCTTATTGCTGAAGTTCTAAACAAGGTCTTCCTTGCTTTCTGATGCAGCTGATAATTCATTTTTATTACCATTTTTGCCTTTGGGTTTTCTGAGCCTGGGCTCAGGAAGATGACAACTAAATGGCAGTTTGCATTCTGGAAGTTCAGAAGACAGTGCCATGGTCAAGAGTGCATCAAACTCTTCCTTTGACAAAAAGATTCAGCTTCTCTTCTACGTAACAGGTAT
>NW_010203952.1:12802-24961 GCF_000695765.1 Mesitornis unicolor | reverse complement strand
AAACTTGGAGCACAATCTGCGTTTAAAAATAGATTTATTAAAAAGTCCTTGGACAATTGATTATGAATTGAAAATATTTGAAAGTAGATCTTCTAAGCACTTCAGTGAGTCACCTCTTACACTTTTGAGGGACTGAGAATGTTTTGGGGAGTTCTTGGAGAGTGATTGCAGTTGTTTTTGCTAAAGCTCTAGACTTTAGATGCACTAATTAGTCTGACAGCCTTTTGTTCCCTGAAACAAAAGGTGCTGGCTTGTTCTTCCTGGTGCCTAGGCAGTCTGTGGCCTCTAGGTGCTAACAGCAGAATCCCCAGATGTACTTGCATTTGTATTTCAGACACATTAAATGAAAAATATTTAGGGTTAGGTGTTTTCTGTTTGCATAAAGAAAGCTATTTAGTGTATCCAACAGCTAAGCAGCCACTAAGCTCCTGAGATTTCAGTGTTGAACATCAGTTATTTAAGATTGATTTTTGGATTTTTTTTCTCCTCAAAACAAATAAAACATACTGTATGTGTTATTTAAACATGCACACCCATTATTAAAAAAGTATTCTTCTTAGTTTGAAATGTATGTGCTGTGGGTTAGGACATTACTTCAGTAGCAAACTTGAAGACTGTGTTCTCCCACACATTGTTTAAATTATTACTATAGCCATTATCCTTGGATAAGATAATTTTCTTGCATTGTTCCTCAAAGGAACAAATTGAAACTTTCCTTGAGGAAAGATGGCTGCAGTTTGTGACAGCAGGAGGAAGCTGGCAGGAGAGGGTTAATGCACAGGAGACGTGTGTAGGAATGCAAGTTGAGAATAAGGAACATCAGTGACTGTGAGCAAGGACAAGGAATGACAGAATTGCAAAGACACATAAAATTAGAGATGTTGGCTGGATGAGAGTGAAGGAAGATAGGGGATGTAGGAAAGCAAGTAATGAAGTGGAGATTTGTGGAAAACTCATGGAATCCTGTGAGAGAATACGTGTAACAGTGATTTGGTAAGATGTCTTTGTGTTAAACTGTTATTTTGCAACTAAAGGCATCTGAGAAGTCAAAATGGGACAGACAGCTGTGATGAGAAAAGACTTCAATTTTTTTTTTTTAAATTTGCTTCAATGGTGTTTCCCAGCAAAGAATCCAACTTTATTATTTTTCTGAAGTATGTTTTTCTCTGGATTATAAAGTGTTGAGACTCTTGAGACTCCAAAAAGGGGAATGCTTTTCAACTCCAGTGTTCTAAAATATTTGAGCAATAGATTTTCCCCAAATACACAAATCTCTGTATACTTGCATCCCTCTTGCCTGTTCTCAGGTGATTCACTATACTACTTCTCTGGTTTTACCCCTTGCAAATCCATAACAAAGTTGGTATCGTTTATATTACACAGCCACTTGTTCTGTTTCTCTCTCAGCAATAAATCAGGTAGCCAAACTAGAAAATACTTTCTCCCCATCTTTTTTCCCCCCTCCACCTCCCTTAGCAGGAAACTGTTGCTAGCTGGCTGTTTGTTTTTTTTCCTTGATCCCTAGACAGCCTCCCAGTTTGCATTTTTTTTCTGTCAGTTAAGAAACAAGCAGTTTCTTTTATCTTGTTTGCCTTTTAACTGTTCTCAGTTCTCTAAGTTGTGACCTAGAAGAAAAAACAAGCATCACCTAAATTCACATTTAGATGAAAGATCAGACATTACGTGTGCTAGCAGACCATCTTCGATACCAGCTCACATGACAGTATGCAGGTACAGCCTTCAATGCCATTGCTGGGAGGACTGTCATTAATGAAATCAAATAATCGTTATAGGAATTTCTTTGCTGGAAGAGTGATGGTTTCTTCATTTGATAATAAGATTTTGAAAAATGAACCGAAAAATATTTGGTGATTAAAAAACACTACCTGGGGTGCTTCTCATAAAAAACTGTAAACCCCTAAATATGACCCTAACAAACAGAAGAATATTTTCTGCTAGTACAACTATATGGCCAACTGCTGGCCAAACTAAAAGGCAAGATGAAACTCCACAGGCAATTCAAGCAGAGACAGGTATCTTGGGAAGAGTACAGGGACACTGCCTGGTTGTGTAGGGATGATGTCGGGAAGGCCAAGGTGCAGCTGGGACTGAACTTGGCAAGGGATGCAAAAAACAACTAGAAGGGCTTCTACAGGTATGTCAATCAAAAAAGGAAGGTTAAATCAAGTATGTCCTGCACCCCCGATGAGCAAGAATGGCAAGCTAGTAACAACATATGTGGGGAAGGCTGATGTTCTCAAGAACCTTTTGCCTCACTCTTCACTGGCAAACTCTTACACCTCCCATGTTGAAGTACCACAAGACAGAGACCAGGCAGAAGTCCCTCCCGCTGTAAGTGAAGATAAGGTTCATGACTACCTGAGGAACCTGAATACGCGTAAGTCCGTGGGACCTGCTGCGATGCGTCCTAGAGTCCTGAGGGAATTGGCTGATGTAGTTGCCAAGCCACTCTCCGTGGTATTTGAAAAGCCATGGTAGTCAGGTGAAGTTCCTGGTGACTGGAAGAAAGGAAACGTTACACACATTTTTAATTCCCCATCCCTGGAAATATTCAAGGTCCAGCTTGATCGGGCTCTGAGCAACCTGATCTAGTAACATTGTCTTTGCTTACTGCAGGGGGGTTGGACTGAATGATCTTTAAAGGTCCCTTCCAACCCTATACATTCTATGATTCTATGATTGTTGGAGAGGCTCCAGGGGAGGACTACAGAAATGATCAGAGGGCTGTCCCATGGGGACAGGCTGAGAGAGTTGGGGTTGTTCAGTCTGGAGAAGAGAAGGCTCTGCAGAAACCTACCAGTACCTGAAGGGGGCTTACAAGAAAGTTGAAGAGGGACTGTTTACAAGGGCAGGTAGTGACAGGACAAGGGGCAATGGTTTTAAACTAGAGCAGGGTAGATTTAGACCAAAATTTAGGAAGAAGCTCTTTACTATGAGGGTGGTGAAACACTGGAACAGGTTGCCCAGTGAGGTGGTGGAGGACCCATCCCTGGAGACATTCAAGGTCAGGCTTGACGTTGTTAATTAAAATTATTTTAGTGTCATACTGGACCTGCATTAAAAGGATGCAGTTCTGCAGTGTGCTGCAAACATCAGTAAGCTTCAGTGAAAAGCTACGGGTTCTTGCTCTTTGAGGGATCAGTAATTTAATTTTCATGCTGGATTCCCAGAAGTTGGGATCTTGAAACTTTCTGCTTCTGCTTGCTTGTAAACATTAAAATTCCTCTTGTTGCTCTCATCCAGATTTTTCTCCAACTACCTCAACAAATTGTTCCCTGAGGCTTAATTAGCACTAACAGAACAACTGCTTTTGCTGTGTAATGTAGCCATCCAGAGCAGTTGTGACCTCCCCCCAATGAACCCAAAACCTTTCTACCATTCCATGCAGTTATACACAGTGCATTCCTGTAACATATATCAAACACACAAGTCTAACATAGTCTTGTGTATGTAATAGTCAATTACTAAAGGTACTTGTTTATTTTAATATATGACTATTTTTAAACCTTCACTGGTTCTGCGACTTCTGCAGTGATCCAATTTGAAGGATTTAAAATGTCTCCCATAGCCTTTAATTTTAGCAAATTATTTTATGTCACTAACTTGCTATTAACAGTGGCTTAATCACTAGGTCTGTGGTTGCAGTATTTAAAGAGCTAAGAGTGGAAATAGTGAAACAGCATGAAAACAGGCAATCAAGTTAGTTAGAGCAAAGACATTTCTTTAAATAAAACAAGGAAAATATTTGGCACACTTTCTTGTGAACAAAAATTAGGAATGCTGCATTTTTTTGTCAATTCAAAGATGCACAGAATCATCCAATGGAAGTTACATTGTCTTTCATCAATTTTAATGCAGCTTCTAGCTGTTAAACTCTGCCAGCATACAGATGAAGGTGTCTGGGCATATTGGGATGCTAAAACATAAGCTCTCTATTCCCATTCCGCATAATTTGGTTAAATTTAAGGTTCCAGAACAACCTGCAGAAAGTGAACAGTGTGTGAAATTTTAGCTATCTGGATACTTTGATCAAGTTCTTCCTTGTCTGGTTGCAATCAGTTAAAAAATGTTCTAGTAGTTGTGGTTGGAAAATATTGCTGAAAATAGCACTTGGTCAATTATTGGTTGTTTTGGACCAGTTCTATTTGTTAAGTAACTGTCAGGAAAGAATGAATACAAGTGGGCTTTTTTAGTTTTGTTTTTAAACTTTAGCCTTTTTAGAAACTTCATGAAAAAATGACCATAATGTAGGATGCTGCTTCTTTTAATAACAAAATAGTTTTCTATCTTCTAATTATGGAGTTAAAGGCTTGTGTTATTAACATTGCCTTGGATAAGAATTTCAACCCAAAAGACTGCTGTCAAATTTTGCCTTCCCTAGTTAGGAATTGTCCAATACAAATAAAAGACGACCGTGGTCACAGGACCTCTACCAGTTCACTGCAAAATTTCTATCATGTGGCAAGTCACCTGATGCAAATACATATCTGGTAAAGCATCTGAAAATATGGATTTCTCATTCTTAATGTCTCTGTAATCAATATATGGACCACTTGGTTTTTGTGGAGGACCCTTTAAGAAAAATTTAGTGCAGTTTATCTTTGATTCTTTCCTTCTTTCCTTCATTCCACTTGTACTGGTTGTCTTGTGTTTTATTAATAACTAAAGAAAATTATTAAATGAAGCTCTTAAAATGCATATTTACTCTTAATTGATTTTAATCTAAAGCCCGCTGACTTCAACTAATTTGGAGTCAGATTAAAACATGTAAATACTCATTTGTATTTTAAATTGGTCTTAAATCAGAGTCTCTGTTTCAGGTCATAGTTTCATAATTAACACTCAGTAAATTTGGATAGTGATAGCCCCCTGTGAAACATTTATTCAAAATCTTCATATTAACTTCTATTTGTTCATCTATACTATGAATGTATTTAAGTCCCTCTGTTCATTTCTCTGCCTGATTTGTGAAATAAAAATCTGGTCTTGCCAAAAATAAGTTCAGGTTTCTGTAGAGAAGCAAATACTCGCTGACTTCAGAACAGTCTGATTAAGTTGCTGTATCATCACACACATGTTCTGACAGTCATCTTCTAAATTCAGTTGACTTCAGTGAGGAGAAATTTGAGCAATAATGGATATTTATGCTTTTGGAAGTTAAGGGAAAAGTGCTGAGATATTTAAAAGTTTAAGAAAGCAATAGTAGACAGTGTATAGATCTGTACATGGACCATGTATCATAACGTTTTTTGAAAGACTGAGTTTGACATAGAAAAGCTGCCTGCTAAATCAGTGCTATCACTTAGCAGATTTTTTCCTGCCTTTTTTTTTTTAACACTCTAGGTGTTACTATCAGATAACTGTGTGCCGATGGCAAGTGTTTATCTGAACTAATGAATGTGAAGAACCTGAAGAATTGTAATTTTAATTTAGCCTAAAGGTACCTAATGACCAAAATATCAGCATACAAATGCGGCTTGTAAGGTTCTTTACACGAAAAAAGCAAACAAACAAAAAGCCACAGAAAAAACCAACCCAACAACCTCCCCGCCTCCACCTAACAAAACAAACAAAAACAGCTAATATTGCTTATTGCTAATTTTAGGCTCTGGTTTTGGTGTCGTCCATATATGATCTTTTTTTTCTTCAATTCAGAAACCAATGTACAAGGTCTTGTCTGCCAGTAACGTCAATACTAGAAAGTTCTTTTTTCTTTAGTTGATTTGCTTAAGTTAAGCAGTGAGGGTAACTCATCAAAAGTAAAATTAATCTTTTTGAGTCTGTAAGGAAGGAAAAGATTTTTAACACAAAGACCACATATGTGCATCTATGATGTTATCTTATGTTCCTTCATTTGACTAGTCTGTACTTGAATAAGTGACTGGGAGCATATATCCATTATCTCAACAGATCATGCATTCTTTTATATTACTTCAGTGCTAACGTACCAAAGATTAAACAATTCAGTCTTCATCCATAAGTCAGCAGCAGACTTTCTGGGTACTTCCACATTTTACAGTGTTATCTAAAGCACTTATCTTTCATGGCAGTGCTGAAACCTCACTGATCCCTTTAGGTTTTCACATTGGTTTACAGGCATAGGAGCCTGACCTGTTTCAGTGTCACCTCAGCTATAGCTCATCCAGTCATGCCTTCCAGCAACAGTGAGATTTGA
This sequence comes from Mesitornis unicolor, assembly GCF_000695765.1. Lineage (NCBI taxonomy): Eukaryota > Metazoa > Chordata > Aves > Mesitornithiformes > Mesitornithidae > Mesitornis > Mesitornis unicolor. The sequence goes on along the minus strand of NW_010203952.1, from coordinate 18,765 downwards.
ACTTCAGAGAACTTCTGAGATACTATTTTCTCCATTAAAACTGCGCTCTTATTTCTATATATGGAGAAATCTCAGTCACTAGTGGAAAAGGTACTTTGCTTAGATGGTTAAAGTAGTTTTGATGGGACAATATTACAGTTGGTCTGAGTCTGGTATATTTTGGAAGGGAACCATAGGACCAAACTACAGACCCTTATGTGCCGTTGTAATGCTTAATTGAAACAGACTCCAAGTCTACTGTTTTGTTAAAGCATCTCACTGCTGCTGTTTCAACATAACGAGTTGAAACATAATGAGTTACATGAGGGAACAAATTAGGTCTGCCAACAAATTGTACATGTCAAGTCTCTGTCATTCTGTACCAGATCACTGTGCAGAATTTGATCTCTTTTTTGGAAGTCCAGTTTTGTGATTCTTACTAAAATTGGTATTTTTTCCCCTTTGTCTTGAGAGCTCCTTGAAAGATTAAATTAAATTATATATGATGCCAGAAAGAAAAAACAAGCCAATATACTCCGAAGTCCAAGAATAACGCTCTAGCTTTCACATTTTGCTGGTTTTTTGTGGCCATGTTCCTCCTTTGTTCATACCGAAGTTCTTTATTATGTTTGGGAAGGAAAAAAAATAGGATCTGTTGGGAAAGGCCTTGTGATTTATATCAGTGGGTAGCATTTGGACAAGCTTGAGTCTTTTTTTTGAGTTAGCTTTGAACCAAATGTTGCCTGTTGCAGATTTAAAAATTATAATATGATAGTTTTCCTTCAGTGAATCTGCTGATCATGTCAGGAGTGACTTGTATCTGCTTCTCTGCTGTTTAGCTTTCTTTGGAAATATAGTTAGAGTGTGGTTTCTAAACTGGAGTGCCATAAATTTGCTAGTTTTTCAGTGCAAGTTAGTGGTGTAGTAGGCAGAAGGATGGTCAGCAAAATGCAGAGACAATCTGCTTTCAAAAGGTGGTGCAGACTGGAAAGCTAAAAAAATAACCAAAAGAGCTTGCTTCTACCTTAACCGTTCCAGCATGCTACATGTACAAACTGGTAGCCCCTAAAGAGTTAAAAGTGTTTGTTTCACAGGAAATTGGAAGAAATTTATGTGCGCAAGTGAAACTGAAAGGTCGAATGTGTGACTCATATCTATTGACAGATGGAATGAGCATAACATAAGAAGACAGTGACTAGAAAACAAGCAGGTTGTGTGGAAGTATTTTTAGAGGCTAATTTCTACCCAGCTGTGTCTTCTATGAATGGAAGAAGTTTGTCAAAGTTACCTAGAAGTTGCCTAATAACTACCTAGTGAAAATTAATTACGTTGATATGTTTTAACTGGATGTTTCATCCCTTGGGAAGAAAACAGAGTTAACATTTTTTTTAAGAGCCCTACCTGAGCTTTAAAAAATGTAGGAAAACAAGAATTTGGGGAACATGAAAGTTCCTATTAGTGCTCTTAAACCCTTACATACCCACTTAATTTACCTCAGTTCCCCTGTTGACTCCCACTTCTGTGCTCTCTTTCCTCTCAACCTATCTTTTCTTCAGCTTAAAATATCAGAACATACCCAACTTGCTTGTTATATAATAATGACTCATACTTTCATTGGCTTAAATTTTACCCAATCTTTCTTTTGTGTCTTTTCATGTCCTCTAAATGGAGAGCTAGCCTCTTCAGTTTGGGGTACCACATAGTGGTTTTTTAGTAAATTCCACTGATGAAACTTGAAAAAAAATATGCTGAAACTGTGTATATACAATTTATTTAGGAATACGAGGATAAAGAATTAGAGTTTTATATGATACATTCATTTTGCTGGACAAGAAAAGAAGCATAATGTATAGAAATCCGTAATGCTCTGTGGTATTTGATAACTATAGAGTCTTCAGCAAAATTTGACCCAAAATATAGGTATGAGCCACACAGTAAAGTTCATGTGAATGCTTACTTCCATTGTCTGGAAGAGCAACTTGGGCATATAATGCAATATAACACATGTTGATTGCCTTGTGTATTTTGTAAACCGTGGCATTAAGTTCTGAGACAATAAACTCAGAACTTAATAATTATAATTTCTTCTATTGTTGCCCTGATATACTCTTGTGGCCAGATGATCAGAATCAAATACATGATGTATATATGAAAAACTACATATTCTGTTAATGACTGAAAACCTTATGGCATAACGTAATGTGTTAATTTCTGGGCCTCTGCTCCAATCAGGTGAAAGGATTGGAGGCAGAACTCCTATCTCCATCAGCTCCGCATATAAGGTAGATTAAGGGGATGACGTAGCTTGAGGAGATCAGTTTCCCTCACAACAAGCTGTTTTTCATTATTTCACACAATATTTTCATTTATTTATTTTTTTATTTAAAGGAATCTTCACATCCTAGGCTGTTAAATGCATTCCCTTGCGTCCTGACCATGAGTTGGGCTTCAGCTCCCAGACCTCCTGCTTCATAGCCAGGTGGAAGAATACAAATACCATGCACTGCAAGCTGATTAAGTTTGTTAAAGAGCGGGAAATGGGGGGGGGGAGGGGAAAGGAGAGAGAATCATTCATGTCCCCAAAACTGGGATATTTCAGCAATGTCAAAATCTGGATTTCTTTTTCAGTTATGTTTTCTTCTGAGATCTCTATAGATACAAGCTACTACTAGTGGATTGTGTGTTGTTTACAGGACTCTTACATGAGCTAGCAGGACAAGTGTAGCCTACTGGAATGAGAAAAATACCTGATGTTATGTTTTACAAGAAATGAAATCTGCAGTAAGTTAAAGCTACAGATTCATTGACATGCTAAATCACTGAGTAACAGTGTAAGCAAAGGATGGATAAATTCTTCTGTTACTATGGCATGTTGCTGCAATTAATATTTTCACTGCACAATTCTGTTACAAGACAGGTTCTATAAAGGGGAAGATCATAACTTTGTCATTAGAGTAGGCAGCAGGGAGTGACGGTAAAAATGTGTGTATCACAAGAGCAGGTTATCTTTTCTGAAGTAAGCATATGTATACAATGTATTCCATTGTCTATAATCCTTTCTCGTCCAGCACATACACTATTAGTCTACTTGTCTTCCTGGAGCTAATTCAAATACTAGAAGCATAATTTCCTGCCTAGAATGGAAAACTCAAGGGGAGGGGAAAAAAAAAGTCTTTTGCAAATAATCTCATAACATTCCTACAGGAATCGTGTATTAGTGAAAGTCTTAGATATGAAAATAAAGTATTGAATGGTAAAAATTAAATGATCGAACTCATGGGGCAAATTTTATAATTCTGTCTCTGGTGGAAATACAATAGCAAGTATATGAATGAAAATGTCTCTTTTCAAGTACTGTTCATGATTGTCTCTGTTTTAAATTATTGTTCTCACAGCACTAAGAAAAAAAAGAAAAAATTTCTACCTCTTCATTTGCATTCTTAAAAAATAGTGTTTTCTCAGCTTTCCTTGAAAAATCTGTAGGAGAATACTGTTTCATATTACAGATATAAACTGAGACCTAAAATCCCATGTACAATTAGAACTTACTTTAAATAAGAGCAGAAGCTGGCAGGTTACTATAAATGTAAGATTACAGTAGTGGGTGCCTAAGATATTTTTTAAGATGAAGGGAATGTTCCAACTGCTGTGAGTGAATGGTAGAATCCATACCCTAACTTTATACCTCAAGAGTGGATGAGTGATCCAATGTGGACCACAGAGAGTCGTACAATATTTGATATAAATCAGTGCTATTCCTCTGCTGTAGGGAGATTTATGCTGATTTGTGCAATTGATGGGAGGCAGATTATTAGTGCTAGCATACTTCATTTCCCTCCATAGTTGTGTAATGATTAACAGAGCATACAGAAAAGAGCCCCTGCCTGTAGTATTCTTTTCTGTCATCCACCAAGGCTTTCACAGTTCTCTCTGTTTTGAAATCTTGTCTGCATGAAGTATTGTGAAATTTTAAATCCTCTATTTGTTTTAATTTCATTGAGCATTAATTGACTCTGCAAAACACTTGAAGTAGGTTTTGGCATTGTGGCAAAATGGCAGTGCCCCACAGTCAATGGAAAAGTTGCAAGTCATTAATAAGTCATTTTTACACATCGCTAAGAACACACAAGATATTTCTTAAATGAACAAGAAGAAAATACAATGATGTCTTTGCAGATCACTAAGTTTAAGAGAACTTATGGCTGGGAGAAAATCTTGGATATTTTATAAGCACTAAATTCACTCCAAGCCTATTTCTTGTTTGTTTTAGATTCCCTCTCTCTTCACTTTTTAAAAATTCAGAAACTTGTTCTTGATACTACTATCTGTACTTCTAATATGTCATTAAAATCTGTGCCAGAGGACATCCTGAGTTAAAGTAAACCCACCACTAATAAGGTGATTAAAACTGACCTGCATCACTGTATATCAGCACAGGATCTAATCTGCCGCATTTATGTTCTTATTCTGCTTTTACTGAAGCCAGCAGCCATACTTACTGGATGCTTTGGCATTGTGTCTTATTTGGAAAACCAGGTCCTCTGTGGATATTACTGTGCAATTCATGTGTGTACCTTTAAGTTGAAAAGCAAATAAATATGTTATTTAGAGAGCAATAAAATCATTTGGTGAAAAGCCTTATGTAGCACCAAGTCTAATGAAACATTCAACTTCTTTCCATGTCCATGCTGTGGTATGATCATTGAGATGATAAAGGAAGAAACTGAGGTGAACAAAGTTAACCTTCATCTGAACAGAATTATATCTAATAACCAGAAAGAAATAGACAGGTTCACACAGCCATTTGTTGCTGACAGAGTTGCCCATCTTGCAATAGTCATCTCTTCCCCTTTTCTCCTCCTTCTCCCCAGTCTGATGCATTAAATTGTTTAACAAGGATTTTTAATCTTCTAGCTAAAAGTAGGATAGTAGTCATGCAGCCATGCCAGGAAATGTACACAACATTGCAAGTTTTTGGAAATAACAGCAGAAATACTGTAATTGAATTTTAACAAGTGCTCTCACTTTATACAATGACTTGTCTTCAGTATTCCATTATAGGTATTGAAAACTTCACAATCAGAGTATTATTACACAGGTAACACAAGCTCCCACACATTCTTTTGGGAATTTTTAGTTGACTGCAACTCTTACACATGCCAAAAAAATAAAACGTCTGTGCAGAGAAATTGATGGAATTCGTATCCTGTTAATGGGGTAGCAAGGCATGCTCGTGTACATCGGCATATAGCTACACGTAAAGGTAACCTGCTACTTAAATAAAGGTTGCTGGTTTATAGGGCATATGCCTGCAAGTGAAGTTGTGTTGATGTCCTTTTCCTCTTGCTTATCAAAGAACATGGTACAATGCGTGGATGAACGTCATTACACTGAAGATTTTTCTGTGTCTAATTGGTTTATTTATGCTTTTCTGAAGGCTTACCAGCTGTTAGTGTAGGAGTAGCACTGCATATTAATAGTATTTATCTTTTAACCTCTGTTGCTGCCTTCAGTGAGTTTAATCTGAATGTTTGCTTAGTTGTACACACAAAACTATTTTCGGAGATTGTGTTGGGCAGCAGGGTAGGGGAGAGAAGAGCCTTCAGGTACCTGAAGTCGCTGTGTCAAACATGGGGCAAATTTCTGACATCTTCTCATGGAAGCCACCCCTGTAGCTCCCACCCGCCCGCTACCAAAACTTTGCCATACAAACCCAATATAATGATTGCTTTAATTCAACAGAAGGGGAAAAGACTAATAGGCCATAGGACCGTGAATGCAATATTCAGAACCCGTAATAATGGCTGTCATAATGAACATCCTGAACCATCCTACTAGTAGTTACTTCATGTTTCAAAACCTTTGAGACAGAAAAAGATGTATGAAGCAGCTTAAAGGGTTTCCTCCTTGCCACAGCTTAGAACATGTCTGAGAGAAGCAAGAAACAATAGCAGAAAATCACTAAATATAAAAATTGCTGTCCT
>NW_010203952.1:0-12771 GCF_000695765.1 Mesitornis unicolor | reverse complement strand
CTGCTGAAATGTTCATGTCTACTGATCATGTTACTCTATGACCTTAACACAGAGATTGGTTTGCTAGCTCATAGTTGTGCAGTGCTCTGCATTGTGCTACTCTCAGTTGGTGCTTCTGATAGCTCATGAATTAGTAGGTGGATAAAAAGAAGGGAATTATTTCATATACTCATAAAAGAAAGACAGAGTTCAAATGGTTTTCCTATGAATGGAGATGGCAGAGCCAGGAATTTGATCTTGAGATTTTAGTTGTTGGTTTATTCCGGGTAGATGAGGTACTTAAGAATATGGTTTAGGGGGTAGACAGGAACGGTTGGACATGATGATCTCAGAGGTCTTTTCCAACCGAGTGATTCTGTGATTCTGCTGGGCCATTCTCAGCTAAAGATGCATTAATTTATAATCAGACAGAAAAGAAACATTACCTGCTTTCTCTGAAGATAAGTAATAATTTGGAAATCAGAAGTATGAGGTCAATATTGTCCAGCAGCTTGTAAATAGAAGGACAAACCCATTTTCCTGTGCTATTTCCTGCTATTTCAGACTAGCTCCCTTCTTTCCACCTTCTGCTTTGGGAATACTTCCTTTTCCCACCTTCTCTCAGAGGCCAAGCATCTCTTCTCTGCCACGCCCAACAGTAGTGCTAGACTGAAAGATAAGCCATTCCTATCCGCATTTCTAGCCAGAGATGGGAAGGAAAAGAACAATTTTCCTGTTAACAGAAACTCTTGGTGTACTCTTCTTTCCTATCAGTCATTGCATGGGTTTCCCATCTTTGCTGAGCAGACACCTGCAGGTTCAGATTCAGCACACAGTACAAGACATTTCATGTTCAATTCACAGCTGGCCTACCAGACCTTCTTCTGGTTCGTGGTTGCACTGTCCACAGCTCCTCTGAAAAAGCTCTCAGACTGTATCTATTGAGCTGCAGGACCTTATTTCAGTGACTCTGCCTTGAAAAACAATTACCATGAGGCAACTTAAGGCTTTTAATGGGTGGTAGCGAGAACTAATGACAGCTTTTGAGAATGGTCTGGAGAAAGGCTGAAAAGAAAATGTATGGAGTATGAAAATGTATTCTATACTATGAAGAAACATGAAATCCAGGCATGTGTGTGCAACTTTCACTGAATGTAGCTGAAATAATAACTCACGCTTTATTAATCTGTGAACTGGAGCCTTCCTTTTCTTTTAATAAAAGACACTGAAATTAATTTGTCTAAAATTACTGTGTGTGCTCTGCGAATGAAAGCAGGCATCAGTGGTTTCTTGCAGCATCAAAAGTCCCTTAGTTATGGCAATAAGCATGCTGCTTGCCTATTAATGCTGTATGTCTGCTATTGTTTTTTTCCTTACTATTTATTTTAAGTGAACATACTCATTTAACGGAAAATGCCAAGTGACTAATGTGTAAGTACATGGAGAGATACAAAAATTGATCATTCTGTTAGAGGAATGATTTATTCTTTGTGCATAAATTTTAATGTTCAGGTGCAACTAAGAAATAAACATAACTTATTGCTGATAATTATCAGTGTTTCAGAGATCCAGAGCTTGTCAGAAAATTGGCTATCTTCTAGGAATTAATGAAAACCAAAAAGTATAAGGGTGCATTTATTAATAGACCATACACAGTGTCTGAAACGAAGTGGTTTGGAAAAGTACTACATTGTTTATAGTAATAAGGGCAAAGAAACAGCAAAGGAAGCATCCCTGTGGCTTAATCAACAATCAGCACATCAACATAAGTCAAAGATTGTTTAAAATTGTTCCAAATGAGGAATAACTGACGTCAAGAGCTTGCTTGACTTCTTACCAGCTTCACACTCTGGTTGCCTGCAGAGACAAAAGTACTAATAGAACACTTACAAGATGTCTTTCACAAACTGATTTAGGTTTTTATTTATTTATTTACTTGCACTTCACTTAATTTATTGAAAGGACAGCCACAGATACCCTTAGAAGGCAGAACTGTGATACAGTGGTCAATCTTTATGTTGTCGGCATCAGCAGATAATGAAACCAGGAAGAGTAATTGTGTATTGTTAAAATGGAATTGCACTTCCACACTGCAAGCCACAACTGATGATCGATAAGTAACAGTGTTTTTCATGTTAGTAGAATGACACAGGTACAGAGCCAAATTCATTGTTCCCCCCACAGCTAAAAATATTCTGCAGAATTCCTTCAGCCTCAGTCTTTTGGGGGAGGAAATACCGAGGTAGGGTGGAAAAGGGATTCTCAAAGCAAAGATGTGTCATGCATTTGCATAGGTGCTGTGTAAATGCTGTAAGGCGCCCCAAATCTTAGCTGCATGGTGACTGCTCTAAATCACATTGGGTAAGGATATACGTGAGAATTGCAGAGCCATTATTAATTTCTGGATGTGATGTTGTATTCTCACCTTCCATGGGCACATTAATTTGAGCTCTGGGTCAGGAAACAGTCCTTGTACTGAAATTTTCCTGGCTACTTCTAATGATGTGACTAAACATCCCTGAAGTTCAAGGGTGTCTTTTCCCTTTTTTGCAGAGATCCTGAAAGCAAGTCTGAAGTCCATCTTCTAGAAACTTTAGGCACAATAGGAAAATAATCTGTCTTGAGGAAAAATGAATGTGACATGTCTGTGACTGTTTAAAAGTATTGTTTATGCAAGACTTACGTAGTTTTCCATTGAGTCTATTAAATGGAAATGGAATGCATTTAGAGAAACTAATCTGAGAAAAGGAAGAGTGTCTTGTATCACCTGTGAAAAGGGTGGAAGTGTAATTGGTTTTGTTCCAACTGGTCTGTTTTCAAGACTGATTTTTCTCATTAGCAGTGTGGAAGCCCAAGGCAGAGCAGTGAGCCCACAGCACTGCAGAGACAAAAAGCTGGGCTGTAAGGGTAAAGCAAGTATTTCCTCATACTGCATGGGCAGATTTTTTCCATAGTGCCTGCTGTTCAGTGATTAGGATACCAAAAAGAGATCCTTCCACCTGGGCCAGAAGCTTGTTGTATGTGACCTTGGAAGTTATCTAATCCTGCTGTCCTTCAGTTTTCCACTCTTCTGCAATTTCTTCCATTTCCAGCCCACATATTTCTTTTTTACACCAAATAAAGCAGGACTACAATTGACAATAGCCTCATTCACTGAACAGACACAATACATACCCTGGAAGCTGCCTATTCTTTGTCAGGAACATGACAGAGTCCCCTGAAAAATAGCTTATGACCATGCTTAGGTTTTGGGTTTTTTCTTTTTTATTATTTTATTGCAGGCACCTGTTACTTCAGTTGAATGAAAAATTCTTTCAGAAATATTAAACATAAGTAGACGAAGCTGCCTGGACTATTTTCTTCAAAAAATATTGATCATATGGAAGAATAATTTGATTAAAACCATGTTCTGCATAGTTTGAGTAAACTTTGTGTCACTGCTTTGAAATGGAGCACTATTGGGAATAATCAGCTAGCATTTGGGCCTGCAGGGACATTAAATGAGTAAATACCTTAACAAAACTGCACACAGGATTTGTCGTTTCCTTAATTTTGCTTTCATTATGTCAGCCTTTATCATTGCATATATCAAGAACCATAGTTGAGAGCAGACTAACTACAGCTACACAGCAGGATACAAATCCTGCCAGCTAGTAACTTTCAGCAAATTATCAAATGAATGTGCTGTCTTCCAGTGTTTCAACTGTAGATGTTCTGGTGGGTCTACCAAAAACACCCTTCTTGTTTAGTTGGAACAGAGCTGAAGCTGTTACTTAGTTTCTCAAGTGTTTGAATATCTCCTAAATGAGTTTTTCATCTGTCCTTTTTCTTTCTTTACATGGTATTAAATCTGTTAGAGAAGTGTCTAAGTTCCCTGGCTTATGACTTGAGGTAATAGGCTTGACAAGATTTTTAAGTACTTTTTTAAAGGTTTGGGGTTTTGGAGGGCTGGGTTTTGGGTTTGGGTTTTGGTTTGTGTTTTTTTGAGAGGCACACTGATAGAATATATCTCTTTAATAGGTCAAATTGCTGTCCCTGCCATTCCCAATTAGACATACCTGAGCATTGATAAAATTCAACTGTATCCTATTCTGTGAAGAGATGATTTACAGGATTTCAAAGAAAACCAGGACAACTGTACATATTCAAGTGAAATAGAGAAGGCTTCCTTATTTTACTGTGTGATACTCAGGATTTCCTAACCACTCAGAAGTAGTAGCATTCACAGGAGTTTGCTCCCCTAAGGACTGAGACGTCCATCCCTTTCAGTCATGACAGTTTTTTAATGTTTGATAGAAAATACAATATGGAGAGGAAGACTGATCAGACTTCTGAGAATATTCTTTATGGAACAAATTGGAATTCTTTCTTATTTTTCTTTATGAGGAGGAATATGTGAATGGCACTCTTTTTTTTTTTTCCCACCAGAAGGCAATGTGGTTATAAATGGCCCTGAAACTTTATTTCTAGAGAAATGATGGCATCTGGAGTCTGTCTGTGAAGCGACACTGTGGAGAAAGCTAGTGAAAACAAGTCCTTACACTTTTCAACAGGGATTAGATAGGTTTGCAGTCATCCTGACAGCTATGTCCCTTGCCTTCCCTAGGCAAGGCAGAGCTGAATAGTCTAAGAGATTTGATTTGTTTGTTTACATGTCCATTGCAATTAATTGTCTTTACACTTACCTGATAAGATCACTAGATCTGTTTTTTTGTGACAGTATAAATGTTTACATAAACTTGATATTTATGTGAAACACAGTGGATAAAGGAGTGCATGTAACAGCGGGAGAGGTGTGCATGTATTTGTTACACTGCAGGATGATGATACCAGTACTTAACCCATAATTATAGATGAAAAAAAGTATTTTTAGCACTGGAACTATAAAAATATCATTGGAGAGCTGCAATACTTACTGTGTGACTGGGAATCCATATGTAGACTGCTCTACTCATTGGTCAAAATTTTGCATTTATTGTGAACAACTAATTTAAAGTATGAAACTTTCTAGCTGAGTTGTCTGTGTGTTGCTAACTCACCAACAGTGAAAACTGTAAGCCTGACTTTTGTTGACCAATATTTTCTTTCTTGTCGGTTTAACGATAATGCTACATAACTTCTCTGTTTGGGGAGATCACATCTGCCTGAGTCATGGAAGGCACCCTGAAATCATACAAGTAGAACTTTCTACAGCTATTTGAATAAAGTGTCTTTCTCCAACCCCTGCATGTAGGTTAATTGGTTCTTGAAAATTTATTCTATTTGCTAGCATAGGTTTCTTCCTGCAGAAATGCATTTGAATGTAAGCAGAACATAAAAGCTATTTCATAATAATGCCTACATCACATGAAGTTTATCCCTAGTGAACTTCTGCTTGATAAGGTAAGTCCTACAGAAATAGATTAAATATCCACAGTACTAAGAACAATAATTGATATTAAAATATTTATTTTCATAATGTACATTCAATTTTCCATTTTACAAATGGGTGTAAGTTTTAGGGGGGGGAGGGGGGAGAGGAAAAGTGCAGAGTACATTTCCAAAAGCAGATTTTCATGGTTTTTTTCGCACTGTGATATGCATTGCAAGACTCTCAAAAATCTCCTCATGTGCTAATTTCTCATATTAATGTTTCTAAATTGAGCCAAAAGGGATTTGCTTCTGGTTCTAGAGCAAGCTGGTGTCAGAGCTGAGAACAGAACTCTTATTCCTTGAGTTTCAGGTCTGCTTCTTCCTTTAAATCTTCATTTAAATGATTTTATACACTTTTGGGCAGAGAAACAGCATATAAGCAAGAATCTTCAGAGTGCTTGGAGAAAACAGGGCCTACAATGCTGCTATCTCCTGGCAGAGTTTCTATGGTGAGAGTGTCTCTTTCCTGTTTCATTCTTTGCACAATACCTGCCCACCGTACCACTGCAGATACTTCAGCTTGTGTGACAAAAGAATTATTAAAAGTGAAATCAGGCCCCACTGATATCAGACAAAACTCCTTCTGACTTTGGTGGACCAACATGTAAAAGCCATGACTTGCAAACATGCAGATGCAGTGCCAGTACCGAAAAGTGAGTGTAAATATTTATTTGCTTTATAAAATATGCCTGAAACCAGATACCATCACTGTAGCTAAAGACATCTGTTTTTAACATTTCAGCTTTCTTCTAACAGTTGGACTCTATGATCTTATAGGTCTTTTCCAACCTAAACATTTCTATCTATGATTCCATGAAAATCAAACACTGAATCTTATGATCTCTATATTTCTCAAAGCCTTTAACATTCCAAAATGAAAAGAATTTACATAGGCATAGTTTGTGATTTAGCCAAATAATACACAGACACATTGAAACAGGTTTATTAGCAGTCTGTCTCACACTGTATGTTGCTTGGGTTAGGGGAGATAACAGCAAAGATGGTGTAATCTTACAAGCTGACTAGGGAAAATTACAGAATCCCTTCTGAAAAAAACAACATTAGAAATGCATTTTTTTCTTACTAAAAAGATTTAAGTTAATCAAAACCTTTGAGATTAAATAATTAAACCTGTAGATAACCACAATTTTTTATTGTTAATTAGTCATAGAGAGGTGCCATTTTCATAGGATGCAGAGTCCCTAAATTTAGCTGTGGAATATTACATTGATCACATACAAAAAAACATCATTGATTCTCTGGGGAAGGGTTGGACGTCAGTATGTGCGTTTTGGCTCAGACCACCTTTCACCTATTAAAGGGGGTTCCAGTAGATTTTTATCCTCGCAGCACATAGCAACAAAATGTGATTTGCCATCCTTAACCCTTTGAACATTTTCAGAATCTTAGCAGGATGATTCATACTTACTCAGTTACCTTGCTTTCATGCCCTGTATTGTATCTGAAATCTTTATACCAGAAGTGCTGCATTTTGTCCTCTGCTGCTCTGTCAATTTTTTGATGTATGTTATACATGTTTAAATATTTAACATACACTGAAGCCATTACAGCATGGCTGTAAAAAAAATCTGTAATACCTTCCTACTATGACACTTACTCCTTTCTTTAAATTACTTGTCACATTTGTAAGTAAAACTCTAAAATTAAACCCTGATATAGTGCAAAACATTGTATTCTTCTTCACCTGTTTAAGTTTACCAAAGGCAGTGAATCAAATTAAAACACTGTGCAGAATATCTTTATTGCTTTGTAGATCTTTGCCATTATGCAGTATGATAATTCTCAGATCTTTTTTCAGTAATCGGTAATTAAGTGTAACAGGCATGCATCCAGATACTCCTGAATTTTAATCTTTATGTTTCTTAATGAGTCGATCAAATATTACACATAAAGTAGAAAAAATAAGGAACTCATTTAAAAACAAATATATAAATTGTGTAATTGTCCAGCTAATAAATTCTGTTCACATATTATGATCGTTCTTGAAAACACTTAGGGATTTGTACATGCAAATGGCAGAAATTATCCATGTGTATACATGAAATTAAATATTTTATACACATAATTATCCATAACGATTTTCATAAACATGCATAAAATTGCATTTTCAGAATACTTTTGTATCCAGTCACAATTCTTGCTTAAAAAGAAGAACAGCAGCTGGTTATAATAAAAAACATTAATGACGTATAATCAAACTTGACAGAAGGAAAATTCAGATAAAACAGCATCCAATACCACTAACTGCCACCTGACTGTAGCACCAGACTTTCCTAGGTTCTGAAATGATGGAAGAGCTTCTTTGCTCCTCATCCTCTCTTTTTGCTGATGAGAAATTCCTGGCAACTGAAGTGCCTAATATTTGACCTGCTTTAAAATGCACAGCATGATTTTGCAGTCAAGTAGCTTCCAGTAGTTCAGATGAGCTTTCAACAAGGATCTAAACATCCTGCTCCTTAGCTAAATTGATGTTTTGATGTTCGATGCCACTTAATTTTGCTTCATACTTCTCAATCTTAAAAAGCATCTACACTAACTCAGTAATATTTATTGAAAGAAAAATGAAAGTAAAAAAAATTACCAGTTGAGAGAACCATTTATTTTTCCACATATCAGTGCTATAAGCACAGTACTGTGTTTCTGAATGGTGGAGGCCAGCCAGAGTTCTGTCTCTGCTTTGTTCTGTATAATATGATTTAGCTGGGTTTAGTTGATAATTTCATTTTCCAAATCCTTGGGCTCATAAAGGCTGGGAAGACCACAGAGACAGATTGCTCAGGCACTGAAGAGAAAGAATGGCTTGTGCTATTCAGCAGCAACCTCTCTGCCTGATTTTGTGAGGGAGAGACAAAAAGAAAGAATGAGCATATGCAAGAAATGCTAGTCATGGTGCTTAACATACAGTTGGCAGGCAGTTGAGCTACTTCTGTGTTGGCAAGTGGATAAATAGGAATGTATCTGCAGAGCAAAACAGCTGGTGCTGAGAACCTGGCAGCCCCACTGTGCCTGTGTTGGAGTGGTTTTTCTTCAGCCTAGCTCTAGCCCAGGCCCCTGGCCTGCTGCCTGCCCCTCTGCAGCTGGAGTGTGGTAAGTGAGCTCCTGCGGCAAATCTTCCAGATAAAATCCAGTTCATGGTCAGTGAGACCACTCCACAGTGTGAACTAAAGCACAGTATAAGAGAATGGTCAGAGGCTTGTCTCAGAAGGGTTTTTCTAACCTGTGCTGAAACCCTAAAAGACCTTTGGTCTTCCTGTTGTGTATCGGACACAATACGTGAACTTGAACACTGCAGAAAAAGCTTTTAGAAAAACAATGTTTGTAACTGGATTATTCTTTATCTCTTACATGTAGCTATGAAAGCAAAAAGACCACAGGAGAATATCCATGCTGAAATATGGTCACTATGAGGGTGGTGAGACACTGGAACAGGTTTCCCAGGGAAGTTGTGGATGCCCCCTCCCTGGAAGCGTTCAAGGCCAGGTTGGACAGGGCTTTGGGCAACCTGGTCTGGTGGGAGGTGTCCCTGCCATGGCAGGGGGGTTGGACTGGATGATCCTGGTTCCTTCCAACCCAAACCATTCTATGATTCTATATCGTCCTTTCCTTTTTTATAAATTCCCCTCCATGTAACAGTCATTTAGGTATTTATCTACCTACTGTAAAATACTTTATAGTGGTGGCTACATATATATTCTGAAACTTTGAGACTAAGGGGTTCTTTTTTAGATATTGTGGGCTATCTCCTGAATCAATTCAACTTTTCAGATGATACAAAATAGATGTGTTCTTTTAAGTGCCAATTTAGTTTAACAGATTAATTTAAAATAATAGCATAAAGTTTAAATGGGACCAGCATTTCCCTTTAAAAATGGAGTAATCCAAGAACAAAAATGTCCGTCAAAGACTGTTCACTAAGAAGAGGCAGAGGTTGAGAAATTTAAAAATAGATTGGCAAAAATAAGAATACCTCATTTTCACTGCCTCACCTGTAGCAATGAGATGGGTATCTTGGGGGACTGGCGAATCTTCCCCTCCTGCTCCTCTACCCCACCAAAGTCTCCTAATGCATGCCAATGCTTGAGCATTTTCCAATTTCTTTACTATTCTTTAATGCTTTAAGCAAGGTGAATGATGTAAGAAGTTTTAGAAATTACAAATGCTATACCTAAAAGTAACCACTATGAAGGGGCTCATAATCCTGCTTTTTCCTTCTCTCCCTGTAAATATTATATACTTCTTTGCATAACAGCACAGTTTCATAGTACCTCTATCCAGCCTGTTATTGTCTGATCAGAACATTCTCCTGGGAGTTTGGACCTGTGAATCCGAACTACCTTAAATTTATAAAGCGGATAAGCTGATCTATAAGAAAAATAGGAGTTAAGTTTTAGATGTGAAGCAATTATCAGTAGTATTTTTATGTTAACTAGAAAGCAGCTGTTACAAGTAAAATTCAGTGAAAAGTAGAAGGGCAGACTAAACATTTACTTCATAGAGTAGTTTTTATCTGGAGGATGGGTATGCATCCATTTCATGTGGCTGCAAAGGCTAAACTGTCCTTTTTAAAGCACTCCATCTGCAGTGTGTCAAAATAGTAATGTCCTGTACATGCTTAGAGTTTTGGCAGCAAAGTAACACCTTAATTTATTTTACAGTAAATATATAGATATATTACACAGTGACATGTAGAGCAGATGTTTCTAAAAATGTGAAGAAATTCCAGTCTGTTCGTGTTGATGTAGTAGCTTTAATCTTTCAAAACAGAAGTAGTTAGGCAATGCAGTCATGGTGGAAGTATGAATATTTGAAGAGTCTGTGTATAAAGTCAACACCTTGTATCAATGGGCATGGCCATGACATCTACAAATAAATGGAGAGCCTATTTCAGATTCCCCTATAGAAACAATAAAGCATTCCTTTTAAAAGTTTTCAAAGTGAGGGACCATTCTGTATTCAGAGTTCCAGCATAACAGGCTTGACTCATCGACAGATGACACATCAAGCACAGGGAATTTGAAAAAGCACTGCTTAACCTCACTAAAAAAAAAAATCATACTTTTGAGAACAGGAAAGAAGGAAAATTGCTTTCTGATCCTTGACTCCACTATGTTCAAAAAGGGTAATGAATGTTCTGATAAAACATACTTCATTGGACAAATAAATCTGGTTCAAACTGACAATGTTATGTAAAGGGATGTCCAAGTCTGTTTAAAAATAATTTTGAAGTGGAACAAAAACATATGAACCAAAAGTCCAACAGGAAGCAAGAAATTAAATTTGCCATTGTATTAATTTTTTTTTGCTGTTTCTCTTGTGAAAACTTTTAGTCTTGTCTTTAAAAATATTCTACAGAACGATGTCTGACACAACTGGGCAACTTCTGCTGTAGCGATTTATTATCAATGTGTAAAGAATTCTTTTAATTACAAGAAATGGAGTATTCCCCACACAGACACAATGTTTTCTATCTGTTAATAAATTAAGATAGGTGTTTGGAAATTATGGGTGTCGTCAGAGGCTCCGGAATGCTCTGTGTGTACTAAATCCTGTAAGAGTTGCTAGTCTGCTTCCAGTTTAGTTGCCATCAACCTGAGTAAATGGCCTGGAAATATATTACTATAGATATTTTTAATTTCCATCTCCCCATCAGGTTATTCTAGTATGTGCTTGAAGGGTTTTGTATGAGTTGTAGGAATGGTAGTTGGTTCTTGACTGTAGAATTAGTCCCTTGAGGAAAACAAATTTATCACTAAGTCATAGTAGTGTTCTGAGACTTCAGCCAAGATTGAATTAGTTCTTACCTAAGATACTTTACAATTTGGAGGCTTGATTTTTATACTCTTCCTTATTTTCTATATTTTTATACTGTTGGCTTAGTCTCTGTTAAGTCAAGGAGGTTACTAGGGGCAGTTTATTACATAGTTCAAGCAATAAAATTATGTGTGTCCCTAAGTAATTGGAACTTTTTAATCAGCGTTAATGATAATTTTAACTAGCATTGATTTGTTACTTTTCTTGGATATGTTTTCTTCATTTGTCTCCTTATCCTGCAGGGACCATGTTTGTTATATCTGATTTGGTGAAACTAATTTCTCATAATGCAAAGAATATAAAATTTTAACCAGAAATAAATCGATATACAAAACATAGTCACATATAAAGCATTCATGGCAATGGTAGAAATGTTTTTAGGATGAGTGATTTTCTTTAAACCTCATGGGTCAGTCTTAAATTTGTTTTTTTACATTCAAAAAGTGTCAAATCTGAGCTAAACAGAGTGTATCCACTAAAGCTGTTCTTGTTTGTCAGGAAAGGATTTCTGGGTGAAGCACTCAAGTGTGAGTTAAAACTCCAGATGCCTTTCATTTCTGCTTTTTTTGATTAATGAGCAAATATGATAAAATCTGTATTACTCTGTGGTTCAAAACAGCAAAGGAGATATTGATTTTTTTTTGTCAAAATAATCTGTATCATACATGTAATGTAGTAATGTAAGTAATAAATCCTGCAGCCAGGATTAGGTGGTTCCTAAGAAAAGGTTCTTCCTTAATTTTCTAGTCATGTCCCTGTTGGATTCTAAGTAAGATTAAGTGACTTATGGAGACATCTTTCTCTTTTTAACCTTACTTTTTTCTTACCCTTTGCCTGTCCTGCGTGAGTAGGATAATGTTTAGTTTCTGATACCAAAAACTTATTTACCTCTCCACCCTCTCTTCCTGCTAGCACTGAGCCATGAGTACTATCCCCTCCAGCACTCTGCTGCTCATCACCTCTAAGCCCACTCCAATCGATTATGGGATATAAAATATTAGAACATTTGTGATGAGTTGCAAATTAATTTCATAACATGAAATGTAAACTTATGTTATCTATAGTGAAAATAGAAGACAGACAGCTTAAATGTTATAACTTACGGTATTTGTATTTAGCTAGCTAAAAAAAAAAAAGAATTATATAGGGTTTTAAGCCTCATCTCCTGCTTCTAATATAAAAATGCTGTAACATTTGGCTCATTGTCCTGATTATACTGCTTTAAATATTAGCATAGCATTATGAAAACCAGCATAGATTCACCAGGGGCAGATCATGCTTAACAAATCTGATCACTTTCTATGACAGAGTGACCCGCTCAATTGAAGCAGGGAACTGGTTTTGACATGGTCTCCCACAGCCTTCTCCTTGAAAAACTGACAAACTACAACCTAGATAAGTGGTCTGTGTGGTGGGTGGGGAACTGGCTGATGAGCCACTCCCAGAGGGTAGTAGCATATGGTTCATTCTCTAACTGGCAACCAGTCGCAAGTGGGGACCTCAGGGATCAATATTATGCCCAACACTATTTAATATCTTCATTAATGA
>NW_010203951.1:634-11641 GCF_000695765.1 Mesitornis unicolor | reverse complement strand
TCCAACTCGATGCTGCTGGCTTTGTGCGTATGTACCGGGCCAGCCGGGCGGGGATGGGATGTTCCCCCTCTGACCCTGGCTGCCTGTGTCTCCCGGAGGCCTTTCTCCTCCCACGGGGTGCAGCGGGGCCGTGAGGGGATGGCGAGCGGTAGATGCTTCGGGTGTCAATAGAGTAGGGGCGAGAAACTTGAAGAAAAGCTCTTTAGCAAACAATCGGCAGACAGCTTCACTAGAGAAGAGCTAAGCTATGTTGTACAAAGCATGGCCCAGTAACGTCTTTGATTGCGCTCTTAGGAAAGCGGAGATGAAAATGGTAGAAGCGTGGTTCCCCAGCCTGACATTACTGCCTAAGGCCACAGCAGAAACATTCCTGTGAGTACCGGTCGTTTGGGAGCAATGGATGGGCATAGCCATAGCTGAGGTAACTTTGAGTCCCTAATTTCCGAGAGGTGCTAATACCAACTTTATATTAAATGGACTCTAGTTTTCTGACTTGCATATGTGCGTTTTGAGTGGTGGTTTTTCTTCAGTGTGCTGGTCCTGAGGTGGGTGAAGGATTGGATAAAGTAGGAGTGCGTGTTGGGGGGCAGCGAGGATAAGGCTGCTAAGGAACTGGGAGAAATACTGAGGTTTCACAAAATGGGGTTTAGTCAACACTAAAAACTCAGGGGTTAAAGGTTCTCAAACTCTTCTGTAGGGTAGACCATGGCTTAACACAAGGAAGTGCCTTTTGAACCTCACATAAAGTCTGTTCCCACAGTCCTTTGGTACTGGCAGTAAAATAGAATCACTGCTGTAGCTAAGGTAGTTATGAACATGGAGAAGCAATGGTAGGAGAATACGGGCATTGATCCCTGCGTCTTTCAATGTTACTTAGCAACTGTTAAGAAAGAGTCAGCAGGGTATGACTAGCCAGGTGTCCACAGACCACCAGCAAAAGCTGCGTAGGCAGAATACAAGGTAACAATCAGGATAAACAGGCAGAATTTTAAAAAGTAGTGACTTTTTTTTAAAGTATCACAAACAAAGACTGATAATGACATTCTTGTTTCTTCACAGCCTGGATGAAGGGACTGAGTGATATGTACAGCTGGTAAGTATGGCTTAGAAACAAGTAAGATCCTTATAAAATTTCAAAGTATAATGTACTAATTTTCTTCCTTGTTTCTCCCTCTCTTCCACCTCTTTTTGTCTTTCAGTTTCTTCTGTGTTCTAGGCTTGGCTCTGTCATTCACCTCTGCGGTGCACCCACAGGCAATTTCCTGCCCCTTCACTTTCCCATCTAAAATGGTTTCCTGCATTCTACATGTAAATTTTAATTAGTGCAGGCAAAAGGGCCTCCAGTCTTTGCAAAGAATTTGAACAAATCTTGCCTGAGTGGTGGTGTTCTAGCTGTTCAGCATGTCTTGGCTGCTCCAGCACTGCATGCTCTGACCATGAGCAGCAATTTCTCCCTCAGCAATGTGAAGGGCTTGAGGAATCTCACCACGCAGGAAGATAGGGCACTCAGAGTCACGGAGTCTATTGCTATAATCGTCATTGCCATTTTCATCTGTTTGGGCAACCTCGTGATCGTTGTCACCCTCTATCGGAAGTCTTACCTTCTCACGTTGAGCAACAAGTTTGTGTTCAGCCTGACCCTCTCCAACTTTCTGCTCTCTGTACTGGTGCTACCTTTTGTTGTCACCAGCTCCATCAGGCGGGAATGGATATTTGGAGTTGTTTGGTGCAATTTCTCAGCCTTGCTCTACATGCTGATCAGCTCAGCCAGCATGCTGACTCTTGGACTCATAGCTGTGGACCGGTAAGAAGCTCTTTTCTAATGAATGGTAGCGAACTGCCTAGTCATTCAGTAGAGTGGCTCTCTGGCTGCTCATAGAGGTGAGAAGCTCTGCAGTGGATTAGCTGCAGACTGTTGTAGTGTCATTTTTCCTTCAGCCCTTTGTGAAAATTTAATACCAAACAGCAGAAAATTACATCATCAGTAATGCAGAATGCAGACATGGATCTAGAGTTTTTTAAAGCTGTTGGAGGTATAATAACATACTACTTGAGAAACAAGAAATAATGACTTAAAACTCCGGATTTTACCCTAAGCACGCACTCACACATAGGGACAGATTTAATAGCTGCATGTGTGTCTTTAAGCCAAATTTTACAATCTTGCCTGCAATGATACATATTTTTATCTGTAGTTATTTTTATAAACCCATTCCCTGAGCCCACTTTGGGGTTTGTAGAAAAAGAAAACTAGGTATCAGCATCATTAAGATATGTTCTTTTATTATTGTAAGTCTTCTGTGCTCCTGTTGACTCTTTCTTTTCTTGTCCACCAGGTACTATGCTGTCCTGTACCCAATGGTTTACCCAATGAAGATAACAGGCAACAGAGCAGTGGTGGCTCTTGTGTATGTGTGGCTACATTCCCTTATTGGCTGCCTCCCTCCTCTTTTTGGCTGGTCATCTTTGGAGTTTGACCAGTTCAAGTGGATGTGCGTGGCAGCCTGGCATAAAGAGGCTGGCTACACTGCTTTTTGGCAGATCTGGTGTGCCTTGCTGCCTTTTCTGGTCATGATGATCTGCTATGGATTCATATTCCGTGTGGCAAGGATTAAGGCCCGCAAAATCCACTGTGGTAGCATCGTCATTGTGGAGGAGGACTCCCAGAGGAATGGGCGGAAGAACTCCAGCACTTCCACGTCCTCTTCAGGCAGCCGAAGGAATGCTTTCCAAGGGGTTGTGTACTCGGCCAACCAGTGCAAAGCTTTCATAACCATCTTGGTTGTCATCGGTGCTTTTGTGGTTACGTGGGGGCCCTACATGGTGGTAATTACATCAGAGGCGCTTTGGGGAAAAAACAGTATTTCCCCTGCTGTGGAGACATTAGCTACGTGGCTGTCCTTTTCCAGTGCCATTTGCCACCCGCTAATTTATGGACTGTGGAACAAGACGGTGCGCAAGGAGCTACTAGGAATGTGCTTTGGGGATCGGTATTATCGTGAGTCCTTTGTTCAGCGGCATAGGACGTTGAGGTTATTCAGCATTTCCAATAGAATCACAGGTAAGACACATGGCTGCAAAAGTCACTCTTCCTTAATACTAGTATGTAATGCTTAATGTCTGTGTGCTTGGCATGTCTCAGGGCTCTGTAAACAAAAGTGGGATGTTTCTGGAGGTTTCCACAGTCTTTATTCAGGTTATCATACTTGCTTTAAAAGAATGGGTTTTTTTTCTGATAGTTAAACTCTTTCTCTTACTCTAGTAAAACTTTCTCTGCAGAGAAGAGATAGTGATGAGGTTAATAAAAATAATTTATTTTCTTCTCTTTCAAGCTCTTCCTTTCATGTGCATACTGTTTTGTGTTATCCAGGTTGGAGGGCTACCAATAGTAGTGCATGTTCTTTGATTCCTGGCTTTATGCTGCAACTCTGAGATTCGCTAGCGTTAACGCTGGCTTTACTATTTCTGTAAATTCAGTATTTAGCCGTAATGGTTGTGAAGAAAATACGATAAATAGAGTAAAACTATGTGAAAGAGTAAAGCTTTTCGATGTCTCCCCAAGCTGAAGGCTGAGAGCTTCATTTGTTCAGTTTTTTGTTTTGGTTGGGTTTTCTTGTTGTGCCCTAAAGACACAGCACCCATGATGAGACA
The DNA here is from genome assembly GCF_000695765.1 of Mesitornis unicolor. Lineage (NCBI taxonomy): Eukaryota > Metazoa > Chordata > Aves > Mesitornithiformes > Mesitornithidae > Mesitornis > Mesitornis unicolor. The sequence continues at coordinate 7,990 of NW_010203951.1, read as the reverse complement.
GCTGACTTTGAGCATATCTTCTAGCAGCACTGTTTGGGAAAAACATGCTGCTAGTTTTCAGCAAGTTCAGCCACTTAAAAGAGACTGAACTGAAAAGTAAAATCACTAAATAGAAAATTAGTTCTATTTAGCTCAAACCAGGACAAGCACCTTTGTAAGAATCCTGGGATCAACTCCCATCTTGGCGAGGCATTGCTGTGCCCCCAGCCTTGTCACAGATGCTGGTGTCCACTGGGTTATTTTCTATCTAGAAGGTATCTGGCAAATATCCCCATCTCACAGAGTGTGTGTGCTTCATGTTCAGCCCCTCTGCCTGATAAAACGTGCAATTGCAGAAAGAGCAGGAGGGAGATGGTACAAATAGAAAGGAGACTTCTCATATGGAGAGACTCCAAGGATACCCTGAAAGCTGCTGGCTGGGTTTCTAAAATGGGAAGTCCAGATGCTGCACACTCTGGATCAGCAAAGTAAGTTTTATATGTAGAATAATAAATAAGGCAGTAGAATGGGTATTACTGGAAGAGGGTTTTACTGTTGCAGGCCCTTAAACATTCATTGTGTAACAAGAACAAAACTCTCTTGCAGATTTGGGACTATCTCCTCATCTCACTGCCCTCATGGCAGGTGGGCGGCAGTTAGGAAGCAGCAGCAGCACAGGAGACACAGGTTTCAGCTGCTCACAGGATTCAGGTAATTCAGGATTCAGTCTCATGCTTTGTTTTCTTGGGCAGAAGACTGCACTTGTAATTCGGCAGAACTCTCTGGGATAGTCTGTATTTACACATACAGATCTCTTGGTGGATGAGTGACATGAAGCATCTGTTCCAGCTGTTACAACAAAACTGCTGCAGTTGCTTTTTAACTTCCTTGCTCTCAATATATTTGCTTGCAAAATATTGTTTACTTTAAGGAAAGATGACCCTCCTTTGATAATGAGTCCTGAGAACAGGACTCGCTGCTATTGTGCCTTTCTCTAGTTTCTGTCGTTCTTCAGGGACTTTCCCTGAATCCACAAGGAACAGCAACAGAGTGCTGTGGAGTATGTGCTTCTCTGCTTCCTACTTTGTAAGATACCTTGTCTTGTTCATTCTGCAGTGTGAACATAAACTCTTGGGGTGGTTTCAGCTTATGATTTCATCAGTACTTAAGATCCCTCAACTGAAGAGGTTTTGGGAAAGGAAAAAAGAGTTCTGCCAGTCATTTTCTATCCAGACCTGTAGCTAGATTTTTCTGGCAGTTAATTCAGCTATCACTCCTTAACTCCACTACAGTTAATTTAAAGAGTATTTCTGCTCTAGAGACACCAGAGGGTGATCTTCTAACATTTGCTTGATGTTAGGGGTTTGTTTCTTACTTTTGTAAAGGAAGTAGATGGTAGATGTTTTATGCAGGGAGCATTATGCCTGGTGTGGTTATTCTGCAGCTGTTCGTGATAAAAGAGAATAGCAGTTCAGATTTCCATTCAGGTCTGATTACAAGCATGACATTTGGCAGCTATGGTTGTCTGCCTCTCACATAGCCACTGTTAGCCTCTTGTCTTCATCATAAAATGGGAAAAGTTGCCCTCAACTTCACCCTTTATTTACTGAAGGTAAGGCTTCACCTTTGTATGCTGTCCTGTTGACATTATAAGCTCTGCAGCTGAGCATTTCAAAGCTGCTTGAGCTTTCAGATAACTAATGAGAAGATTTCCAAACCCTTTCAGTGAAAACTGACCTAATTTTTTTTCTGTGCAGTGTTTAATTCAAGCTGAAATTTACTCACAAAAGCTGGGTTTAGACATCTTTTGAAGGAGCTGCTATAGACTGAAAAGTTTTTGCCACAATTTAAACATTGTACCCAGTGTTACTCTGTTCTGCTTGAAAACTCTTGCTTCGTTTCAGGAACAGATGTGATGCTTCTTGAAGATTACAGCTCAGATGGCCCTCATGCCCCACACTGCGTCTGTCCTCCTCGAAGGAGGAGTTCAGTAACGTTTGAAGATGAAGTAGAGCAAATTAAAGGTGGGTTTAGTGGGAACTATGGAAATGCTTGGAACCAACTGTATTGCCTGCTCAGGACCTTCAGAATTGCCTTAAAACGTACCTGAGCACTCTTCACCTTGATAGACCTGACCATTCATGCAGGTACGACAGAAAGTAAGATCAGGTCTTTTTTCCAGATCTGAAATAGCAACAGACAAGGACAAGAGTCAGGAGCATCCTATGTATATCTACATAATATCTGCTATGTTGCACTGCAGTATCCTCTCTGCAACTCCACTCGTCTGGTGTTTGTTGCAGTCCGTTCTCTGTTTTCAAGGAATACCTTTTCCTGCCCTCATGCTTTGATTCCATTATTCCATTATCCCATTTGGTGCCACTGTTTGTCATTCACAGACTTGAAATTCTTCCATTTACAGGTTTAATGGTTGGATATAATTTCATTCTGTTTCACTTTTGTTTTTTACTTAACTTCTACTTCATTTACTTTGCTGAGTGTTTCTCAGCAAGTATGGGTGAAGATAGATGAACTACATGCACTTTTTTTTAGTCATCTCACTTGATTCTGTGTCAGCAAAGTGTTGCTGTGATCAACTCTAAAATATGGCAAGGCTAATTTAATTTAGCTGATAGTTACAGTAATATGGACTAGAAGACTTGATAATAGCAAGTGAATTTCCTAAAAAATGAATTATTGTGGACAGTACAAAAATGAGCAGAATGCCTTGAAGAATCGAGTAATAATAAAACCTGGCTGATTTTTATGATTCTGAAATAATAAAGACCACTCTTTCTGTGGAATTTTCTTTTCAAGCGACTTGGCAAAATTCACTCTTGCCCTCTTTCCAGCATGAGCTGATTATTTCCTTGGACAAATACATTACCATATGTTTCCATTATCTTTCTGAGCGATTACCTTGGGGCAGGTATCTATATTTTTGTGCAGTTCAGTGAAAGGTCTTAGTGCAAAGGTTCCCCGCAGGTTTAGCAGTTCTCCCTCGTATGTCTTGGAGTTTTCAGGATCTTCGAGATTTAAAGTTATTTCAGCAGCCTCACTGAAGAATTACATTTAGGATGAACACCTGTGTTGCCCAATATGTTGGTGGGTAGAGAGATATAGAGAGGCTACAAAAGCAACTACATCAACACTGAGAAGCAGGTGTTTCCAAGGTAATAAAAGATTAGGAAGAAGTATACTACTGTCAGCAGCCGCATTCTTCAGCTTCCCCTGTCATAAAAAGCTCTACAATGTCCCCACTGGAAGTGGATCCAACAGTGTGGCTGGAACAAATTTAATCCTAAGGGCAGCAGGCTGCTGATTTTAATCACTACTTGGAAGAAGCCCTTGGAGTTTGGGGACTGTTAGTCCATAAAAACAAAGTCTGGTGGTTGGACTGTAAAATAGCTCTTAAACTGCACTGTTCATATCAATAAAGTGCAAGATCTTAGTCCAAAAGCATTGAGAATCCCTGTAAAGCTGTAAGTTGTGCTTAGAACAGAGGAAATACAAATTACGGATTCTGTTCCTGTTTTCTGGATGAATTCTTGCCTGATGCCAGACAATTCCCATTGTCCCTAATTCTGGACTCCAGGTGGTAAGCAGAAACTGGGCTGTTGACTTCAGCTGGGTACAAATTCAGACCAATAAAATCCTATGAGTGTAGGTTCAGATTCAGAAAATCATTCAACATACACTTCATTCAGAGTTAAACTTACACGTTATATTGGAGGTAATCTTTCTCTGCTTGACCGCTCTGAAGCTTTGTGTTCATAGGAAGGGTTAGGAAAGCTGGGTATCATTGGTAAATGTGTTCTGTAGGGTGGTTATTTTGCAGAGGGCTTTATCATACCTGTACTAAAGGATCAATATTAGTCTTCAAGCATTTGCGCAGCCATGCTGATCCACTGATAATTTTCTGAAATGTTGCTTTTTTTTTCTTCTCAGAAGCTGCAAAGAATTCTGTTCTTCAGGTAAAAGCTGAAGTACATAAATCCTTGGACAGTTATGCAGCCAGTTTAGCAAGAGCTATTGAAGCTGATGTGAAAAGCAGCTTGTTTGGGGAAAGTGCGTTACCAGGAGCTCTCTTCCCTGTGCGGACTCTGCCAGGAAACAACATGAACACACGGCGTGGCATCAGGCCCCATGCTAGCCAGAGACTTCAGTTGCAGAGCATCGATGAAGGAAATGTTTAACAGCAGTACTGGAGTGAGAAAACAGAATGAAACGACTAAGTGGGACCTACCATAGCTGTTAGTGTTTCAACAGAGTCAGGATACCTTGGCAGGATTTTTTTCAGTGTTTTTTCAACACTTGAAAAACAGCTGAATTCTGGTACTTATATCAGCATTTTACAGCAGTACTTGTTTACTGTTTAGGGGTGCTATTGACTCTTCTGTGCCATGCCTTAAATCTGTCACACAATGCATAGGAATGCAGGGTTTGATTTCATCAACCAGATCATTAATCTGTTGAACCTCGGGTCTATTATTGGCCAAAACTGATATAGGAATGAAAAAGGAAAAGTATGTGCAGTGTTTAGTTCATGATTGCCTTGATCCTTTTCTGACCATCAGGAATCGTCACTTGATGGATAGCTGGAGTGCTCTGATAGGAGCTTGTGCACTGAATACTACATATAGCCTCTTACTATCACAGACTCCCAAAAGATGGAGCATGGACTTCACTAAGGGACAAAACCTGAGCTTTTCAGAGGGTTCATGCAGATTGTGGTCCTACTTACCCTTGCCAGCAGGTACTTCTGGCTGTTCAGCCGTCAGAATGCTTGATCTTCAACTGGATTGTGCCTTGCTTCTGCGTCATGTCACACCAGCTTCTGCAGATGTAGTGGATGAGAGCAGAGCTGTGCTGGAAATACCACAGAGATGGTATTTGAGGAAATAATGCAGAGTTGTTAGTTTTTTCATAGAACTTGGATTCACTTCTCTGGTTTTGCCTTTACTAAAAGGGTATTCTACGGCTGTGGTAAGCTTGACAGGATATAAATAAGATATTACCACTTTAGTGATGTATTCAGGATGCGTATTTTCTAGAGAGAAAGGTTCCATGAGGTATTTTGGGTTTTTATCTTAGTTGTGAGGGAATGTAATATTGAAGCTATAGTTACCTCAGTGCATATATTTCTTGGAGTAATAATTAGTTAATCTCTAAAATAAGAACAGTTGGTACTTCTATTGCACTTTGCATGTTCTTAAGCACCATACAGACATTATGTTGTTAGGCCTTTGTGAGAGGGTTGATCAGCCCTGCTTGCCAAAGAAGGGGAACTCTTTACCAGTCGAGCTGCTGGCAATGAACCAAGCTGCAAAGGTGGAAACGTTTGTGACAAAAACAGTGATTAGGTGGATCATACAAGCATGCCTATCTTGAGGAACTTTTCTGTGCCTTCCTGGGCTGGCCTCTTTCTTACTTTGTGGGCATTCCAGCCCTGCCTTACTGCTTATTTAAGAGAGGATAATTTCTTGGGTGGGTATCAGTGGCAAATGGACATAAGGATCAAGGATTTACGTTTGTTTACTCCGTGCCTGCTCACCTGTGCCTCCACCTTTCCCCAGCAGTGGTTTGTATGAGTTTTTGCTGCAGATTGTTTGGAAATCAGGGGCAGGATGTTTCCATCTGAGCAGAAGCTGGATGTACACTTCTTAAATTACATCTGCAATGTGACTTACTCGGAAGCATAGAAGCAAACTGGTTTTGAGGCAGAGTCTCGGTCCAATACTGTATTTAGGCATCCTATTTGTCTGTGTTCCCACCTCAGTTATATTTCAGCACAAGCTTATGTCCATCTCTGGACAAAGCAGCTTGACTTTGTGAACTAGTCTGAATCCCATTACATCCCCTTGTAAGATTTAACTGCATGCTTAAGATTCAGTACATGGTTTGCTGATGAAGAACAGGCTGTTAAAGCAAGAACACTTAAGCACCAGTAAGATGGCTCTTAGCATAACGCAGGAATGAAACAACTAGTAATAGCGTGGTTCTTGCTCCTGTATTTTTTGCTTCTAGTGTGTTAGGCTAATGAGTGCCCATAGGTACCAATTTAAAAAAAAAATTGAAAATCCCAGTATTTGCCAGGAAGTGCCCTGCACTGAGGTCATTATTGTTATCATTATCGTTACAATTACAGTTGCTCATAGCACTCCTTAAGGTATACATTTGCCTCAGGTGGCTTGAAGTATTTTATCTGCATCTTTTTTATTTCATATTCCTGCTTTAAAACAAGCTGAGTAAAGTTGTCACTGAATGTGTGAAAGGCATACGTAAGTATGAATGCAATGTGGTGAAGTTGGAGCTAGCCAGAAATGGTGTCTAGAATCACAGAATGGGTTGGGTTGGAAGGGACAGGTATATTTAGGAGGAAAAACTTCAGGGCACATGTGAAAGCACAAAATTTTTAGTATTGTGTAAAAAGCACGTTTTTCACGCAGGTACTGAGCCAAATTCAGTCTTTGGGCAGGTCAGTGGAGTTGCATCAGTTTACGCCTTGACTGAATTTGGCTGTCAGTGTTAATTTCACTAATCTGTTATTTAATTTAAATGTTGTTAATATTTTTGCTAAACTTTATAACTTTTCCATAATTCTGTTATTACTAGTGTCATTATCTTACTTGAATTGTCACTAATGAAAGCAGTAATGAAGAAATGCACACATTCTATAAACCTGTATTTCCTCTGTTTGCATAAATACAAAAGAAAAAACCCACCTCTTTCCAGCTTCTAATAGTCTGTGGTGTTTGTTTATACTATTATTTCAATTTTATATTTATTTTTAAATATTTTACTTGTAAAAGTGTATTGAAGCTAATGGATGACCCTAGTGGCAGTGGCACCTGCAGCTGTTTCCACAAGTGGCTTGGAGGCAGCGTGGGTGCGAGGCTGGTCTCCCCCTTGGCCTGCTTTCATAGAATCACAGAATCATTAAGGTTGGAAAAGACCTCTAAGATCATCAAGTCCAACTGTCAACCCAACACCACCATGCCCACTAAACCATGTCCTGAAGTGCCACATCCACACGCTTCTTGAACACTTCCAGGGATGGTGACTCCACCACCTCCCCCCCCTGCCCAGCCTGTTCCAGTGCTTGACCACCCTTTAAGTAAAGGAATTTTTCCTAATCTCCAATCTAAACCTCCCCTAGTGCAACTTGAGGCCATTTCCTCTTCTCCTGTTACTAGTTGCACGGAAGAAGAGACCAACACCCACCTTGTTACAACATCCTTTCAGGTAGTTGTAGAGAGGGATAAGGTCTCCCCTCAGTCTCCTCCAAACTAAACAACCCCAGCTCCCTCAGCTGCTACTCATATTTCTTGTGCTCCAGACCCTTCACCAGCTTCGTTGCCTTTCTCTGGACGTGCT
>NW_010203951.1:0-321 GCF_000695765.1 Mesitornis unicolor | reverse complement strand
ACTTCAACCCAGCCTGTCCAGATCCCTCTGTAAAGCCTCAAACAGATCAACAGTCACAATCAATGTAGTGTCATCTGCAAACATACTGAGGGTACGCTCAATCCCCTCAGTCAGATCATTGATAAAGATGTTAAAGAGAACTGGAACACAGTTTCCAGGACACACAGCTGCACGCGCTGGAGCATGCGCAGCCAGCGCATTCCTGAACAGCCGGAAAATTTCGGGGCCGGTGCCGAGTCCCGCGGGAGCCCGGCGGCTGAGCCGCTGTGAAGTCCGCGCCTCCTGCCCCGTGGCCGCGCCCACTGGGGGATGCACCGCCCT
>NW_010203950.1:0-3478 GCF_000695765.1 Mesitornis unicolor | reverse complement strand
CAGGCGCCGGGGAAGGACATTTTGGACCAAACCTCTGGAGCTTTTTTGGGTTTTTGTTTTTGTTTTTTTTTTTTTTAAAGATTTACATTTTTGCAAGGTAAACACCTGTGATGTGTGCGGTTGCGCAGAGACATCCATGCTTTGGCCAGCGCCCGGGCCGCCCCTGTGCCATTTCGGAGCCGCGTTTGCCACTCTCCACCATCGCTTTTTCGGTGGTCTCCTCGCTTGAAGCCTGGCGTTGTCGTCTGTCCGTGCCAAGTCTGTGCAGTCTGGTCGTGCAAGGTAAATTATTTCCATGCTCACAGGACTTTTAATGTTGGTGTGGCCAACCCTCGGCCTTCAAAACACAACGGACGAGCCCTTCTAGTTTGCAAACCCCTCGCTGTTTTGGGTTGTTTTTAAGGGGGAGGGTGAGAGAAGGAGTCCTGCGTGGCCGGGTGGCATCTGGAGAGCCTGAATTATTCTATTTTGTGATAGAAAACGGTGGAAGAAACCCCAGCCCGCTGGAAAATCGCCTGTGCGGAAGCGACTGCTGGGGGCTGGATGTCGTGGCTTTTTGTAATAATTTTAAAGACTCGGAGTGACTGAATTGCTGTACGTGTCACTTTTTATTTTTGAAAGAATTAATGTATAAATAGAGTGTCTTAAACTATGGCGAGGGAAAGATCTATATTTGATATTTTTAGAAGAGCTGTAATGGGAGAAGCGAAGGACATTTGAGACCGGTCCCAGGTCTGTGCACAAACACATCCGCATCCCCCGGGCCTGGGGCTGCCTTTGCCTTCGCTCCGTGGTGTCACTTGGAAATGAAGGAGCCTGACATTTCCGACCCCGTGGTGTTTCTTCCACAGTCATTAAACTTCCGGGACTTTTGTCTTGGGGGAAAAAAAAGAAGGAAAAAGTGGGTGTTTTTGTGGTGATTCCTCGGCCGGCCCTCGGGGGCTGCTCAGGGCTGGCTCTGACCGGGGTGGGCAGCACAGAGACCCCGTTTTGGGGTGCAGGAGAGGAATGGGAGGGACTCGGGAGATGAAGAGGCTCCGTGGTTCATCCGTCAGTGCTATTTGCACTGTCCCATTTGGGACAATGTCCAGTGGGACATTTGGGGCTGTCCCATCCCAGCCGTGCTCCAACGCAGACCCCTCTGCCTCCACGGGACGCTGCTGGAGCCGGTGGTTTCAGCTCAGATGGGGCATCCCACCACGGCCTGTCCCAGATACACAACCTAAAAATATATAAAAATGTATTAAAAATGTATAAAAAAGTATAAAAATTGGAACTTTTAACACCCTAAAAGGCGTATTTCAGGGATATGGGGTTTAGGGACCTCTTCCGTGACGCTGCACGGGCTGCTCTGCCCTTGTCCCCACCAAACCTTGCGGTGCCATCTCCCCTTTGGCTCCTGAGACTCTCGAGTTACTCGGAGAGAAGTAAATCCCTTTTCCTGGGCACTGAGGAGGTTTATGGATTTACCACCTCGAGAGTCATCGGGAACCAAAGTCCCACGCAAACGTATTTACGAGACGTCTGGAGGAGAGGCAAATAAAGCACAAGCAGAAGTTACTGCTCTTGCAGGAGTATTTTTTTTTTTAATTAAAACTTTCCAAAAAGAAAAATTTGGCAGAAACGCTGACTGAATGTTCCCATTTTGGGCCAGCTTTAATCCTGGAGTAAACACCGGCTGATTCCAAGAGAAATTAAAGATAGGAAGTGGTTTTTTTAAACCAGCTTGACACGGCATTCGATGCTTAATATTAAAGCCATCAGTCAGAATTGCAAGGAAGCAGGGATAGGCAGGCTTCTGGTAAGTGAGGGGTCTCCTGTGTCCCCTGTCCCATCATTTTAGGCTTTGAACAGCAACAAAAACCGCACGGTGCAGTGATCGCTGTTGAGATGGGTCTCGGGGTGCAGCCCCGTTGTCCAAGTCCCATGGGTTGGCCATGGCCCCACACCCCAATGACATTTTGGGGATCCTCGTGGGCCCATGGCCGAGCTGCTGGCCCTTGGCTCCTTACTGGTTTTGTAGGGTTTGGAGCGGGACGTGGAGCACCTTGGGGGGTTTGGGAGCACCCAGGATGGGGCTTGGATTGGGGTTGGATTGGTTAGGGTTGGGTTGGAATGGCTTGGGTTTGGGTTTGGGTTGGTTTAGGTTTGGGTTTGGGTTGGTTTAGGTTTGGGTTGGGTTTGAGTTTGTTTAGGTTTGGGTTGGGTTTGGTTTGGGTTTGGGTTTGGGTTGGTTTAGGTTTGGGTTGCCTTGGGTTTGGGTTGGTTTGGGTCTGGGTTGCCTTGGGTTTGGGTTGGTTGGGTTTGGGTTGGTTGGGTTTGGGTTTGGGTTGGTTTAGGTTTGGGTTGCCTTGGGTTTAGGTTGGTTGGGTCTGGGTTGGTTGGGTTTGGGTTTCAGTTGATTTGGGTTTGGGTTGGTTGGGTTTGGGTTGGTTTGGGTTTGGGTTGGTTTAGGTTTGGGTTGGTTGGGTTTGAGTTCGTTTAGGTTTGGGTTGGTTGGGTTTGGGTTGGTTTAGGTTTGGACTGGTTTAGGTTTGGATTGGTTTATGTTTGGGTTGGTTGGGTTTGGGTTGGTTTAGGTTTGGGTCTGGGTTGGTTTGGGTCTGGTTGCCTTGGGTCTGGCTTGGCCGGATGCTTTTTTCCCAGCATTTTTTACACAGTAAAAGCAACAATTTCAGGCTCAGGCCGTGCGTTTTTCGGGTTCCCATCCATCTCGGCAGCCAGACACAACATCCTCCTGGTAATTGCCGTGTCTGGAGGAGGCTCGGTGGCCTCAACAGCAGCCAGGACCATTACAGCTAATGACAGCCACTTACGGTGCTGGGTCCCTGCGGGGACACGGGGACGTGGGCGCTGTGTCCTCGGGGACGGAGGGGGACGTGCGCTGGAGCCCCTGGCCCCGTGGCCGAACGATGGCCCTGCTCGAGCTCTGGAGAGGAGCTGGTCTGGTTTAGGGTTGCACCGCACAACCCCACACAGCTCCACGCAGCATTTCTTGGAGTCGTTTGGGTGGAAAAAAAGCCCTTTAGGGTCCAACCATGCCCTGTCCACCACTAAACCACGTCCCCAGGTGCCACATCCATGAATTCTCTCCAAGGATGGGGACTCGAGCACTGCCCTGGGCACCCCCTGCCAGTGCTGATCACCCTTTGGGGCAGAGATTATTCCTAATATCCAAGTCTGGGGCCTTTTTGCAATGGACAGGACCCCCCCGTACCCATCCCCAGCCCCCAGGAGCCCTGACCCCTTACTGGGGTGTCCATGCTCCCCCTGGGACGTGGGATTTTGTTGTCCCTTTTCTTAAACCTTTTTTTCAGCAGCATTTCCACACGGTCACTTGCTTTGAAGACGGGGATGGAGGCAGGGAAAGGGTGAAAAACCCCCAAAAAAACCCCCAAAACCCAAGGGGTGTTTGGCTGCTGAGCCGCAATGGGCGCCCATGGGGAGGGCTGCGCACCCTGCGGGTTAAAGGGAGCGG
>NW_010203949.1:0-1234 GCF_000695765.1 Mesitornis unicolor | reverse complement strand
TAAATATTTAACTAGTTATTTTACTATACCTGTTTAACTAATATACTATATCCTACTATATTTAGCTAATAACTGCTGTAAAACCTACTAGGAACAGACCAAAAAGACAAATAACTCATATGCAACTGTTTTGCCCGAGGGCTCTTTTAATATGACCCTGTTTACCCAGTGAAAGCTTCTGTGAAGTAACTGGATTTTGAAGATCCCTTGCCTGTTTAAGACACCTTTCACTAAGTTCCTTTGGGCTATTCTGAATATGTAACACCACTTGCATATCTATGTTATCTTTCAGCCAACATTCCTAAAATGTTTTCCAAACAGCTGACATGTCATAAATTCCCTTCCTTCCTTTTGTAGAGCAGTACAGAAATTCTCTCCCTTCCAGGACAATTTTATTGACCCAACTATAGTGTTGCTGTATAGGCAGAAACTTCCAAGAAGAAACAGAAAATGTCATTTTATCACAAATTGCATTTTCTTGGTACATCTGCAAAAGCACCAGTGCTTATGTTAGTTTAGGCAGAGCAGGAAATATACAACTATAAAAAGTGTACTTTGATACAAAAGCCATTATGGAAAGCACAGTAAAGCTTATGGAAAGTACAGTGAAGCCCTTATAATCCATGAAGAGGTGGTTAGTGACCTGCTACACCTCTTAGACATACACAAGTCTATGGGGCCAGATGGGATCCACCCCAGGGTCTTGAAGGAGCTGGCAGAAGTGCTCCCCAAGCCACTTTCCATCATCTATCAGCAGTCCTGGCTAACTGGGGAGGTCCCAGTCGACTGGAGGCTTGCAAATGTGACGCCCATCTACAAGAAGGGCCGGAAGGAAGACCCAGGGAACTACAGACCTGTCAGTCTGACCTCAGTGCCAGGGAAGGTGATGGAACAAATCATCCTGAGTGCCATCACACGTCACATGCAGAACAACCAAGCGATCAGGCCCAGTCAGCATGGGCTCAGGAAGGGCAAGGTCCCGCCTGACCAACCTGATCTCCTTTTATGACAAGGTGACCTGCTGTGGGAAAGGCTGTGGATGTTGTCTACCTGGACTTTAGTAAGGCCTTTGACACCGTCTCCCACAGCATCCTCCTGGAGAAGCTGGCTGGGCATGGCTTGGACGGGCATACGCTTTGCTGGGTAAAACACTGGCTGGACGGCTGGGCCCAAAAAGTTGTAGTGAACGGAACTAAATCCAGCTGCTGGCCAGTCACAAGCGGTGTTCCCCAGG
>NW_010203948.1:13173-20316 GCF_000695765.1 Mesitornis unicolor | reverse complement strand
TTTCCAACCGAGCGATTCTGTGATTCTTATAACTAAACAGCCTCTCTTCTGCTGTGTTTCATAAAGGTGTTCACGTGTATTAAAATTTATATTCCATATATGCGAAATGTGATTTCATTAACTGATCAAACTAACACCTAAGTATTCACAGGACAAATCAGTTCCTCATGTCCATTCAATGGATTCTTTCCAGATGTGTGTCTTATAAAGAGAGATTTTTTTTCCTAAAGTGGCAGATAAATAATCATCTTTTGAAAATGCATTTACTCAGCCTAAGCTAATGTAGCTTTTCTTAAAATATTAAACCATAAGATTTCAGAACAACAAATTTAAGGAGACTTCAAAATTTATCAGATAGCAGACTGGCAAGAAGTGGCAAGATTTTCATGGAGTAGGAAGAAGCTAGGAACTTGTAGAGAACACAGGTACAGCTTTCTCTTTTTAAATGAGCACACAGAAAGTTAAAAGCAGATGTTTCTCTTAGTGCATTAAAGGAACAGCTTTGCAACTTCCTTCTTTCCTTTGATATAATAAAGAAAAACTCTTCACACATTCACCTTGAAAAAAAAGCAGGAAAAGTTAGCACAGCCATGTTGTTCTCAAGAGAAAGGGGAGGGAGATTTACTGGAAAACTTCATGTCAGCAACATACCTGCTAACAGCATTTCCAAAGATGGACCTAATGTTGTCCACTGTTGAGGCATTTGATACAGTTCTAACATCTGACACGGTATCGCCTTGCTAAAGGGAGCAGAAATTATTATCAGTCAACTCACAGTTCTGGCTGATGTTTTAGAAATACATTAAACTCAACAATAACATTTTTAACACAAAGACATAGGATATAACATCATTATAATGCTTGGTATTATTATTTACTTCTTTGTGTTCAGAAAAGCAAAAGATGGTAAATGGCACAGGATTACAAGATTTGCTGGATCACATCAGACCTGTTCAGGCCAGTAACTCCATCTTTGGAAGTGAGGAACAGAAGCAGTTCAGTAAATAATTACGAAGAATGCCACAGAATGAGGGTACTCCACCCTGTCCAGACCCTCTAAAGAAGCTGAAACAGCTCACAAAGCTAAAACAAATTAACACATGGACCACATAGTAAACTCCAAACTCCAATATATTTTTGTCTCGTTCATTTTTAATTAATGTGTTTTCTACCCAAATTGCATCAATGTGCATTTCGAGATTTCAGTACACAGCAAGGCTCTATACACTATTCCCTTTGGTAAAGATGCTGTGCAAATTTTCTGGCATTTTTTTGTATGCTTATTACACATATACATACACATGCATACAGACACACAGTGAAATTATAAAGACTATTTACACACCTTTTTAACTGAAAAGCTGATGCCTGAGTTATGGATGGCATACCTGAAAAACAGGTAAACAAATGACTATGGTATGTGGAAGAAAAGGTTACTTTGCCTAAATGCTAAAAAGCAGCTACTAACAGGAGCAAACAATTTCATTTCCTGTTACACAGCAACATGATTTGAGCAAAACCAACCTTTTGTAGACTAAACAGCTGTAAAAATGTTTTCTATTTATAATTCACCTGTAACCATATAAAATTCAGGGATCAGCTTAGCTTATTTCTCAGAACTGATCAACATCTACAGACCTGGTTAATTGTTTCATTGCATAGGTTTAACTAAAACAGCAGCAACGCCTCCTCAGTATAACAGAATCAGGGCTCAATTACTGTTGGAGAAAGATCCAAAAAGTGGCTGGCTCACCCTTCCAACCTCCCCTACCCAGATGGTTCAGCTGTCTGTGATCCCAGGGCCAAGTTCTAATACGCTACAGCTGCATAACTGGCTCAAACCTCTAGGGAAGTTGCGAGAAAGAACAGAGTAGAACCTTGCAAGATGAGAAAGGTAAAAATGCAGACAGAGGTCAGACTGTTGTGAACAGAACAGTTAGTAACTCAAAAATTGGAGAGGGAAAAAAAAAAACAACCAAAATGAAAGTATGTAAAACCCTAATGGAAAAAAAAAAAACAACAACCAAACCCATGAGCTGGAAGCCTGTACCTCAGCAAGAGTTCAGATGAGCCTGTTCCACCTGACCTTTAATCTCCTGGCTGAAGCCTGCCTGGCCAGTACAGACTCTGAAGTAGCTCATCTGGGAAGCTGGCTAACACTTAGCGTACAGTCTTGATGCTCTGTGCTAGCTTCTGTGTTTACTGACAGTGTAAAGCAGTTCTTCTGGTTAAATGGTGCAGATCCTGCTTGCAAAGCCTCCGCAAGTGGCAAAAGATGCAACACAGGAGCCCAGGAAGGGATTATCTGGTAGCTAAAGTGTTTTGGCTTCTTTGGTTGGTTGGTTGGGGTTTTTTGTGTGTTTTTTGGTGTTTTTTTTAGGTTTTTTTTTGTTTGGTTTGGTTTTTTTTGAGGACACCATTTAGCTTTTTCATATTCCGCCAAATCTCAATGCTCTTGCACAGTTTTTACTTGGATTCTATTCAGACCAAGTTCATTGAGAGTTCACTCATTCAAGTCTATCAGTATTTGTTTGCTGGAATTCTAATAATAGTCATAGGCTGAATACATTGTTTCTCCTCTGGATTTTCTGTATCAACTATTAGCTGACACTATATACTAACAAATAGTTAAAAAACTCAAAACCAGTAACAACAAAAGAAATGACACTACACACACATATGCCAGTCCCTGCGAAAAACCTCAGTACTCTTGATGGCAGTAGAAAAAACTGGAGCCTCCTATTTCAGTTTACCTGCCAACAACTTCCAGTATTTTTGCATATTCTTCATTTGGATTTTTTAAAGCTTTCCTCCTTGTACTTACATTGTAAAAAAGATCTTCAACCTACAGAGAAAAAAAGATCATAATTAAAATAATTAAAAAAAAAATCTTCTCACTATATAAATCATCTAAATCTCTTAACAGATACTACAAGATATGCTAAAAACATTTTAGTTTATGAAGGATCAACATTCAATTTATTCCTTACCTGATTAGGTTCACCTAACAAAATGCAACTCCAGAGAAATGTATGTTTTCAAGTACATGAGTATTTTTACCAATAACAACTCTACAACTTGCTTCTCAGTGAAAATTATACGCTTTCCACTGCAAATGACAATGGACTCCCCGACTACGCTGTGTCTTAATGAAATGCAAATAATTGTTAAAACAGTTAACTGCAATCAAGCCTGTTAACGTCATTAAAACAGCAGCTTAAATCATTCATTTTCACTATTTATTTAAGCAATATGCAATTTCTCTTTCTCCTAGCAAGGCAGAAATTTAAAGTTCAGCTTCTTTTTTAAGATACATGATCCTGAACGTTGACACGTGAAGCCTGCTGGGTGTACGCTCCTGCTGCAAGACAAACACACACCTGCAGACTCCCAGGCCAGGCTTCCACTTTTCACCCTACAATTGGCAACGCACACACTCCTTTCCATTCTGAGCTCCTTACTCTTCATAATCCTAATGCTGATCTTAATCCCAACCCACATTCAAAGCTTGGTACGATATATGAAAGATGTGACTGAAAGACAAACAGCAGGTCTGCAGTTTCCCGTGCCTGCCCTCATCTTCCCACTCTGGCTTGTAAAACATAGGCCACCCTTCCATATTCTAAGCTTCCTGCAGTTCTAACTGTGCATTGAGGCTTTCACCAGTCCAGAAGGATTATGAAATGTTTCTGATAGTGTATGACTATGCTATCCATAGAATATTTTGAAATTTACCTTGCTGTCTTTAGGGAGGAAGACTAAACAAAAACACAGAGCAAACCCACACTATATCATTGTTTGGAAAACATTCTGCAAGGTGATACAGTCATGTACCTTACAACATTAACACATACCAAGAAGGAGTGCAAGCGTAACAACCAGAGAACAGGAAAAGGGACAAGAGAGAAAAGACACAAAAACCTACTGTGATCTGAGTTCCTTGGTTTCCAGCACAGGGTTTTGGAGGGGCTTTAATTTTTCCATCACTGTAAGTAGCTCTAGGCAGAAAATAAAAAGTTGTCAGACACCAAAATTTACAGGGGGCAGACATCCAGATGACAAAAGGGAGAAAACAAAAGAAACCCCATCATCATCACACTCCTCCCAGCAAAGAACTTGGGACACTGACAATTGACTGCAACCCCTGCCTCTGCTTTCTGCTAGAGGAAAACTGTCTCCATTGACCTTAGGACTCAGAGGGGCAGTGGGAGAGTGGGGAAAAAAAAGCAGAGAAGAAGGAGCAGATAACAGGATATATGTTTTGATATTGTATTACTGAGACTTTTCCTGTAAAGGTAGGATTATTGTATTTTATCCTTCTTTAATAGACCTAGACTAATAACTCTTCTGCTAGACTTTACGCTTCAAGTATACTAATAAAGTATTCTTGACTTTACATATAAGATCTGTTTCCTTTTTGGCTCTAACAGGATTTTGAGCAGAAGAGATTTCTGACCCACTTAGGTCTTTCAGCAAGTTACACAGATGCAGAATTTCTAAAGGCATACTTTTTTTGTCCTCTCACCTTACATACTTAATGCAAGAAAGACTGCAGTCACACAATCTTTAGAGAAACCAAGATGTAAAGCTTTTCTTTTTTTTTTCCCTCCTCCTTTTTAAGCAGTTGAAAAATCAATGGATAGGCTTACTTGTATTATAAGTAAATTTTCAGAAGAATATTCAAAACCTTTTTTTTGGATAGGATTAGGCATCCTACAAAAGCAAACTAAGCTGTAAGTTCTTGTACTCAGAGACTTATGAAATTTGCAAGACTGTGTGTATACATCACTTTATTCTGAAATGGAGAAAAATACAAAAGTTTACCCTACATAGGCTGCCAAAGTAGAAGATTTAAGATTTCACATGCACACACAAACTTTTAAAATATATCGTTTTAAAGTTTACATTTACAATCTGGAATAATAAAAAATAAATCACTCAAACCATGTTTTCTCACAGTCTGGGTCTTTTTTGTAACCGCCCTAGTAACACTTAGTTCCTTACCCACCCTCCTCCTCCTCTCCTGAAAAGAGAATTAGATATATCTGTTCAATATTACATGCAGCAGAAGTCAGCTGGATAATAGGTAGCGTACCTGTATGCACACTTTGCATCCGCTGTTTTAGTCGTCACTGTAACATGGGCAACATGACTGATGCTAGCCAATGCCTACGGAAAGAGAAGGAACCTTTGTAAACCTTACTCTGGAGATCATTGAGGAGTGTCCACATGTCCACAGCACCAACAAACTTTGATATACCACTTGCAAGTAATCAATTAGGAAATAAATAAAAAAAAATTTCAAGAAAACTGCAGATCAGTAAAACTTCAACAAATTTCAGTACTTAAAACACTAACTTTTATCCAGGATCTTCTTCTGGTTGTGTCTACACAACCTGCTGAAACCAGCCTCAAGACCTGACTCCACTGGCTCTGGAGCTGATTATGTTGAAAGTGCGTGAGGAGAAGACTCAAGCAGACAGACGTACATTTCAAACATTGTATTTAGACAAATGTCTGACATCACAGATTCACCTTGCACTCAAATCTTTCATTGCCTTTTACCTACTATAGGTCCCTGAAGCAACATGTGAGAAGACAGGCCTTGTTTTACTTTAATTTTTTTTTTTTTTAATCTTACTCCAGGAAGCAAAAAAAGAATATATACATCTCTCCAGGCATCCACCTAATCTTGAAAGACAGAAGTGTACTTCAAACTATATTCACATGGAAGGTGTTCTCAGAAAACAGGAGCTTCTGTGAAGAGTATTGGGCATGAGATAGTATGCAAACCCCACCACAACAGGATAACAACAAACACATAACAGTTTCAAAACACTGATGAAGAGCTTACCTCACCCCTAAAACCGTATGTAGAAATACTAGTCAAGTCTTCAAATTTTTGCAGTTTACTTGTAGTAAATCTCTCACATACAATGTCCAGATCTTCCTTCTACGTGAAAGGGACAAGTAATGGTCAGTTTCAATGCCCAAGTTTTTTCATTACCAGAAACACTTATGAATTGAAATAATTTTTCAAAGGTAGTATTAAACATTAGCATACACCTGTCAACTTTGTTCACTCACCCTGATACCACAGCCATTATCTTGGACCTGGATGAGCTTCAGACCACCTTCTTTAGCGACTACCTGGATACTCGTAGACTTAGCATCCAAGCTGCAGAAACCAAGAAAGCGTTCTAGAGAACAGCAATTTTAGAGAATAAAGGACTACATAACTTTGATTTTAAAATTAATTTTTCTAACACGTGTGATAATTTGTTTCTACTCTGTCACTCATATTGGAATTTACTCTGTTTCAAATAAACCTTTACTGTCTCCTTCTTTTTTCTTCTAACTACAGTGATGTATTATTCTAAATCACCATCCACAACAATTATGAGGAACTTTCAGAAATTAAAGGTCAAGAAGGTCGAACAAGCACACCTTCCCTCCCCACTACCAAAGCCTGCTGCAGACTCTGCTGCTTCGTTGCACACAGCTGACACAGCTCACTGCACTTACTAGTGAAAAGGCAACAAATCTATCCCAAACAGACCTTATCTTTCAAACAAATAGCCGAATTATAGGCACTGAAATAAATTATTCATAAGCTTATCAAGCAACAACAAAAAAACCCCACCAAACACGTGTCTTTTTGAACGGAGCTGTCCTGCTGCCTTCAATAGGAGCACACACACGTTATGTCTCCTCAGCACCCAAACTCATGCTTACCACCCCCATTTCATGCAGGCGGCCTGGAAGCAGTGACCAGAGCCGCAGCGCTCCCAACGCCTTCAGCCCCCTGCCGCTGTCCGGCTGCCCCGGAGCGGCCTCACCGGCCCGGGCAAGGCCAGGCCACGGCCTTCCGCAGCTCCCTGCCCCCCATCCAGCCGGGCAGGAGCAGCAGACCCCGCGTTACCAGTTTTCTATCATTTCCTTGATGGCGTTTGCCGGTCTCTGGATGACCTCGCCGGCCGCGATGCGGTTAACCACGGCTTCATCCAGCCGCCGGATCACGCCAGCCATCGGTGCCGTGACCGGAGGACGGGGAACCCGGAAGGTGGCACTATGGGGCCCTCGTAGGCCAGCGGGAGGCGGACCGGAGGTCAAGAAAAGGGGACGAAGAGCTGACGATGAGGG
>NW_010203948.1:0-13040 GCF_000695765.1 Mesitornis unicolor | reverse complement strand
CCGATTGGGTGACGTCAGTATCCATCACGCGACCGCCGTCCTTCCCGCGGCAAAAAATAAACACAGAGAGGGGCCGGAGGCGGTGGGGACCACGTGGCCCCGCTACGATTGGCTGAGCGGCGCGGGGGCGGGACCGAGGACGCGGCAGAGGCGGTGGTGAACAGGGCCCTCTCGAGATGTCAGTCAGGGGAGAGGGAAGGTGGAGCGGGAGGCGGGAAAAGAAGAGCTGTCCCCAGCGAACTCCCCAGTCTATAGCGAATGTGACGTTTATGGTATGAGTAGTATTAATTGGTTAGCCTGGGGTCACCTTGGGGTCGGCTCCCCCAGGTTTCCGCTCCCCCCAGCCTCTGCACGTATTTATCTCAAGAAAGGCCTTGAACACTACGGCAGCCTGCATACCAGTATTAGCTGAAACCTATAACAACATTTTATCACTTTGTTCCCATGAAACAAAGTGTTGCATTCCTTACAAAACTGCTGTTTTTCTCGACAGAAAACTGACTCTAAAAGTCAGTGCCAGTAAACCAGGCCACTATACAATCACAGTACACATTGTTATGCCTTAAGCTCAGGAGTTGCTCAAAAATACAAAAATTTGTGGCATGGCTAAAACTTGACAGTGAGTCCTGAGCTTTAGGGGTCTCCCAGGCTTTAGACACACTTGTCCCACAGAGCTCTGGCTTTCCTTGTCAGCCCATACAGCCTCGTGTGTTATGCAGAGTCTGGTGGTTGGAGCATGGCCAGTGCCCAGGAGACGGGAGGCCTCTTCCCGTGACTGCAGCTGGGGAAGGGACCATAGCCACAATGTGATGAAAACTGTTGGCTCTGGCAGTAATCCTGACCAGAAGATCATTGCATGTGAAGGAGTCAGCAGACCATGTAAGAGTTAAACCACTGAACACCCAGTGTGGTTTTTGGGCCTGTGCTGCACAAATCCCTTGTCTGCAGGACAACCTGAGCTCACTGTAAGGGAGGAAAGTGCAGGCAGCTCCCCCTCCATACCAATAATTTCACCACCTGCAAGGCCTTGCTCTTATCTAGAAATGCAGCAAGAAGTTTTCATGTGAACATCCGCTCTGTTTGACAGTAGAAGTGATGAATGGAATTGTTTTCCTCCAAGAAAATCTTACAATAGCCAAATTAATGAGGTAACCCTTTCTGCAGGCAGGGTCTGTTGTAGTCAAGAAAACATTTTTATTTATTAAAGTAGCTAAAATAGTTAAAGTAGGTATTCAATTAAACTGCAAAGTAGGTATTCACTTAAACTGCGAAGTTAAAATTAAAAACATATGTGCATGAGTGCTTAGACAAGGTGTGTACCAGGGAGTGCCGGAGGGGAGAGGAGCTTCTGAGGTGGTAAAAAACGCTGATGGTATTCCAGGTACAAGAGAAGAGGCTGGATCCTTGGTACCGTGGTCTCCCAGGTACGTACCAAATGTAGGATAGATGTGATAAGGCAAGGATTGGGTAATAACTCTTCTTTTCTCACTTTTGTATGCCAAGAAATTAGGTGGAGGTGGGCTTTATAGTAGATCAATACCTTGTATGGATACTGTGATAGTGGGGAACCAGTCATGGTAAAGGGCAAATTAGAAAGCAGACATTTTATGCATACTTGTATAATCTTGTGAAATTGCTTTGTTAAAGATGTATAAATGAGCTGTGAAAATGTATGGACCTTGGAACACAATTAGAGCAGTGATCCTTTGTGTTTCCCCAGCGCTGCAAATAAAGAAGCACCTGCTTCTTCTTTACCTATGCTACCGCATAGGTAAGTTTTTCTCGTCGTGTTTGCGACCCCATCAACAGGTCTGCATGGGGAGCTACACATGCCCTCGAGACCCATTCAATTTTGCACAGCTCGAGGTTCCCAGCATCAAAAGGCACCTAAGATTATCTGTACTATTCTCTCTTTGTTTATGATGCCATCTCCAAGAAGAGACGCCTGTTTATGGTACCATCTCCAAGAAAAGAGCACCTCCTAGTGAAAAAAACAGCTCTTCATGGTATTTCCCAAAGTACAGAAAGCGCCACTTCACTCAGGCAAGCTGCAAATGGAGCTTCAGAGAAATAAAAGCTTCTCCGGGAGGGCAGTGTTGCTGCAGTGCCTTGTCAGGGTGGTGTAGTGGGTGCGTCACTGTGTAAAACACCACAATATATTCATGTCAGTTATGAGTAGCTTGTAGCTGCAATGCCAAGAAATGGACATCATGCCAGTTGAAGGTGCTATAATATTAGCACCTCTTTATATAATGTAATGTGACTTCAGCGACTTCTCATCCTCTTCATGTCATGTTTGTGATGATACATTAATTGCAAAATGTTGACAGCAATCAGTAAAGCAGTTTTCACTTTGCAGAAGGAAGTTGCAGTACCCTCAGGCATGAAAGATCACCACAAAAGGACTTCAGATCCTCCTTGGCAAAATGACCTGGGCGGAGGCCAGCAGTCCTGCCCTGCCACCTTCCTGGCCATGGCTTCCTGAGCCTTCTGGTTGCAGTGACAGCTACCTTTTTAAGATCCCAAAGAGGAAAGCTGCTATATTTAGCCATCAATGCTAAGAAATTTCAGAAGGCAAGAATTAGTTTCTTAGAAACACATGAAACTGAAAGAGCCCCACAGTCACTAAGAAACGTAGTGAGTTTTCCCCTTAGAGATATAAAGGACCATTAAATTAAAAAGAAAAAAAAAAGTAGTAGAAGAACTACAATCTTATCAAAACCTTTCCTACTGCTGAGAAGAGGTGGCCCAAGTGCCAGTAAACAATATGGACTCTGAATTCTTTGATTTTGATTATAAAATCTATTTTTATTAAATGCAAAGATCTGTCTAGTTTTGAGTCTGATAATCTCAATCTACTATATTGTACACCATTTACCATTTACAAGTTTTACCCACTTACTGTCTGCAGCATGTACTTTCTATTCTGACTCAAATGTATTAAGAAGCCCAGAAAACAGTTTTTAAATTTATTTGTAATTTGTTAGTGACTCACCCAAAGTCAACATTGCTTTATTTGGCTTGAAAAGAAAGTATTAAGAAATAGTAAATAAGGTTTAAGAAAGAATTGGAGCATGGGATTGTAGCATAGGGGAAACAAGCAAATCCTGGTTGACACTATCTTCTCCTTTACTAAAGAAGAACCCAAGACTATACCCTGTAACATGAAGCAAGGCTACAAAAAAGCAGAAACCCGCTACACTGGAGAAGGGACTGAAGAGTGATGAAATCAACTTAAAAGACTAAAAATATTTGGGATTCAGACTGCAGCTCAAGCAGAATAGGAGGTTAAAAGATGAGGACTGTTTGAGCAAAAAAGCCTGATTATTTTTGGTTTTTAAAGACAAGCAAGTTCAGCAGCATTCCAGTAAGTAACAGGATTTTTTCTGTGCTAGTACTTCTTTAAAATTCCCTGCAATAAGCAGGGTTTTTTTTTCCATAGGTGATATTCCAGTCTCTGGAAATGTCTTCTCATTTGCCCTTAAATCATTTTCCTTGATGTACACATTAATGGGAAATGGTATCTTTCACCCTTCTTACAGTTTTTACTGCCAAACAGCAGCAAAGTTTATGACAGTTTCTTACAGCTGTCTCCAGTTGGCTAGAAAGAGATAACTGAAAGAATGCAAACCAAATAACCTTGGTTCACAAACTCTGCTGCTTCTCAGCTTGTCTCGACAAACACCCCGAGTGCCCAGGTAGTTCTTTTAACCCTTGCTGTTGCTGAATACGGACCTGCTCATCTTGCAGTGAAATTTCATGCAGCTTTAGGTTACAGAATAAAATATTATCACAAAATTTGTGCTACGATGGTTGGCTGTATGTCAATACCAAAAGCAATAGCACTGCCACTGCTGATATATTACTAAACCCATTTACAGAGAAGGAGTTGCTCCAAGTTAATGCAGTGCCTACCTACCTACCTAAAAAAAAACCAAAACAACCCACTCAAAGACACAAAAAAGCATCAGACTCATGTTCCAGTGAAATCAAATGATCCCATATATAAGTCAAGACAGTTACCACTGCTCATTTGGCACAGGATAAGTTGTTAAGCTACAGTAATTATATTCTGAGTCATTATGTCACGGTTCAGGGCAGAGTGAAAATGTGCTTCCATGAGTAGAAGAGTTGCTCAAGACTGTGTGTTGCATGCCTTTATACGTTGCCTCGGGCATATACGTATTGCAAGAGGAGATTTTGCTAGAAAATACTGCCCCAATTAAGAATGTTCACCCTAGTTTATAGTGCATTTTTACGAGTTCTGAAGGAAACCAGGTTCTGGAAGCTTATGATGAGAAAATAACTATGAAGTCCATATGCTATGTATTTATATTCCCTCATCATACCCTGTATATGCAGCCCTGTCAGCTAAGGAATTATTATTGAATCCACTTTATAGGATCCTGGAGCACCCAGAGGAGCTGGGTCATCCTGGTTTCACTGGGATAGAATCATAGGTTCAGTTTTCTGTTCAGTTTTGAGAAGACTGCAGCACCAGATTCAGTGGGAGCAAAGTTGATAAGCTCCTTTGTTTTAGTTTGTGGCCAGCCCAGGCATGCAGGTTGCCATAGTGACCAAGGCCTTCAGCACTCTCCAGTTAGCCAGATGCAAAAGCTATGAGAAACAAAAGCCAGGGCAGATGTCCCAAGCTGGCCAACCAAAGTATTGCATCCCATAAACAATATGCTCACTATAATTTGGAAAGTTTGCTGAGGTTGACCCTGTTTCATTGATGGTCATCATCCCTGGAGGGTCTCGCCCGTCATTCTGCTCCCAAGGCCTTCTCCCCCATTCACTGTAAGCGTTGTGCTTTCGCTGGAGCTGTGGTGCTCACAGTGTTTGACATCTTGCATTCACTGCTGGGAGTGCACAGCTCATGACCACTATATGGGCTGAGTCTAACATTGTGTACTTTATATTAATATTGGCATTAATATCAGTTTCTTATTATTATTAAACCTGTTTCCATTTCAACCCCTGGGTCTCCTTTCCTTTTCCTGATTCCCCTCCTCTGGTGGGGAGGTATCATCGGGTGGTAGAACAACTGCCTAAAGGGAGACAAGGATGATTTGTACAAGGCCCTGTAGGACATGTCTGATAGAATTTGGAATCAAAGTCCCTTCATTTTGTCTGGATGCTAACCACAATATCACTTCTCTACTTAGAATATAGGCATTTATATGGACCTCAAAACATCCGTACTTGCATTTCCTAGGGAAAAAAAAGTTTACTCTGCTGTACAAGCTGAAGCCTTGTTATACTTCACGTCTTAGAGGGGAAGTGGAGCACACCATACATGTGAAGTTAAGCATTTATCAACATTCCAACCAACAGCCAACAGAGCATTAATGCTAGTAGTTAGACTTCTACTCTTTGTAGTCCAGATTAATACAGGGAGGTCTCACTAGTACAGTTAAAATACTTAGAAATACCTTTCTCTGCTGTCATGCTCCCTCTCCCAGCATCCCTCCAGATGCCCCCATGGACAGCCCCAGCCTGCAGCAGGCAGGGAGGCTGCAAAGGGTGTCCCTGACAAACAAGGCTCTTCCCTGGGAGGAGGTAATGCTGGGGTAGAGGTCCTTTCCTCCTTGGTC
The DNA here is from genome assembly GCF_000695765.1 of Mesitornis unicolor. Classification (NCBI taxonomy): domain Eukaryota; kingdom Metazoa; phylum Chordata; class Aves; order Mesitornithiformes; family Mesitornithidae; genus Mesitornis; species Mesitornis unicolor. The sequence continues at coordinate 7,443 of NW_010203948.1, read as the reverse complement.
TTGGGCACTGCCTGCTTTCATTTTTGTCTATTATTCTAATGCAATCTGTGTATGTGAGCTTGCTTTTAATTGGTTCTCAATTGTTTGGTTATCTGTTCTTTCTTTTATATCTAAACTGGTTTAACAAGATTACCCTCCTGCAATGCCCACTGTGGTTTTTGTTCGCAATCCGATTCAAAGGAATTGACTCACAGATGGACTGTAAGCCAAAGCACCTTTACTTTCGCCGGCGGAGAGAGCACGGGGTCCACACCCTTAAAAAATGCATTTCTGCCAAAGTAAAATCTCAGTCAGCTTATATAGCAATTTTATCAGACACTTCATATGCCATACACCCCATGGTTAATACATGATAAGTAAACAGCTTACACTCCATATACTTTATGGCTTCTTAGATAACAAGGTATACCTAACTAAAGGCAGTTGTCTTGATACATATGATACCCCCACAGTGGGTAGGTGTGACTAAAGGCAACTGTCTGGGTATATCTCATACTCCTGCAGAGGGTAGATCCCTGCCTGTCAAAGTAAAAAACGAGAATTCACCGTTTTTTGCTAATTCACACTTATGCTAAGAGCAGCCTTGCTATGTTAAGCAACCCTTTTTAACTTCTTTCCTTAATTCATATCCTGGGACCTCTGGTACCATCCCATTTTTGATGCCATTGTGTTCTAGGATAACAGATAACATAGTCAACAAAAAATAATTACATGTTGTCACAACAAACTAATGCTAACCTGAATCCAACCTGACCACTAGATTATTGCTATCACCTCTAAAATAAGGCAAAATCAGCTTAGGCAAACATAACCCAGACAAGTGCTGAGACTTTACCCTGTCAAGGCAGCACATATCCTTCAGCTTTCACTTGTAATGGCAAAAATGGCACTTACTTGGCTGCAGACTAAGCCCTGGTTCTTAGGGAGGGCACTGCTGTGGGCAAGGCATTCTGTAATTGTCCTTTGCAAACAAACCAGGCCATTACTTGTTATCTTTTCTTTGAATCTGACTTTAAAAACTCTCACAAGCAGAAAGCTTATGTAAATTAATCACACAGTGATATGGAGGCAGCATTTTCCATGTTCCTAAAATGGTATAAAGATGGAATTTATGAGGCCAAATTTATGCCAAATTTTTTTTCCCATTACAGTAACTGCATCATTCCACAGTGTTTAGATTTTTCCAAGCTGCTTTTCATAATGATGCTAGTTTTTCTGATAGTCTACTTATATTTTCCTTTGAAACAAAAAATCTTCTGGGCCAGTCAGGAAGTGTGAAACAAAAGCCCTATTTTTTTCCTCCATTTCATTTTTGTAATTTCTTTTCTGTGTGACTGTGTATTCTGCAGAATATAAGACTTATCTTTATAGAATATTTTGTGAGCTCTGGATGTTATCTTCTGTATGATGGCGTAATATTACTACGTAACACTGTATGTGTTTGGTCACTGTTTTTTTCCCCTCTAGGATTTATTTATATTCTGAAAGATCAGTTCTTTTGACATAGTCTTTAGAGGAAGCTTAAGATAAACTTAAAAGTACTATGTTAACTATATAGAATAATTATATATTAATGGAAATAAATTGAAGAATAAACATATTTTAACTTATTTAACTTATGTATAGGTGTCCTCATCTTGAGATATAAGAAAGATATTTTTTATACTGAGAACAATCAGTCACTGGAACAACCTCCCCAAGGATGCAGAAGAGCCCCCATCACTGGAAGTTTCCAAGATGCAACTGGACATGGTGCTAGGCTCCCTTTCTCAACAAAGGTTGGACCAGATGGTCTTTGGAGGCCCCTTCCAGCCTGTACTGCAGGGAAAAATATTTGTTTTCTGATGTTTTATTTGGCAGTAAATACTAGGTGTGTTTTTTTACCTATCTTTTGTTGTGATTACTAGAGAATGAAAATGTCCCATTGTGAATTTGCTTTTTTAAATTAAATACCTTACAGGAATGGACAAGATACATATGCTGAAATTTGAATACCTTAGCCTTTCCTTTAGTAGATGAACTAGCGCTTGAGGGACATCTGAGTCTTGGACCAAGAGCTCTCTAATGACCTCTACCTTTCTGAACTTTCTAAGGTAAAATAAATGAAAAAAAAAAATCAAAATGCTTAATTTCCAGAAAGAAGTGCAACAGGGGGTAAACCATACTCTCTCACCTCCAGTCAGTGACCTGCATGTTTTAAAATTTAAAAGTCACATTGTAGTAAATATGTAACTATTGAGTTACTGGGGAGGGTCTGGAGAATTTTTACCACTGCTGTTTTCAGGCTATTTAATTTCCCTTCAATGTGTATGAAGAGTAGCAAAAGCACTGTGGATTTCAGTCAGCTGGGAACACATGCAGGGTTTTGGATGCACTGAGGTTTGCGCCACTGTAGTGACTACATTGACATCAGTAACTGAATAAACAATTGGGGATTGCCTGTGGTTTACCCTCTTACCATGTTGTAATTGGGAGGGAGGAAGAGAAAGGAAGAAGGGGAAAGTCGTAAGAGGTGAAAAGAGGCTTTTATGTTAGTAGAAGGCAAATGGGCTGCTGCCAAATTTTCACTTTTGAATTTTCACTTCTGTGGAGAGACCCTGCTCCCAATGACAAAAAAATCTAAAGCAAATAGCTATGTGCCTAGTCAGGGTGAGACACCGTGCTGCAATAAGTGCCTGTTGTTCAGAGGAGCGCCGTAACCAGTAGAGCAGTGACCCACAGAATTGCCTAAAATTTGCATCACATTCTGCAGAAACTTCTGGAGGTTTTAGATAATAATATCTACAGTGTGTAACTCAGAATTTCTTGCATGCTTGTGCTGTGGTTAAATAGGTTTGTAAGCCTGTGAGCGTTAAAAGTGCTGTGGAAAACTTGGTGAGACTTTTGAACAAGTAGTATTCAGAGGACAATTAAAGAGATCCCTGGCACTTTTAAAGGTAACCAGAGTATAGTGCAGTGTCCTGGTTTCACTGGGATGGAACCATTCAATCACCTTTTCTATTTAAGAGAGCTGCGTTTCTGCGAAGACTACAGTACTTCATTTAATGGCAAAGAGTTGATAAAGCACTCTTCGTTTTCAGTCTACGCTGGTATGCAGGTTGCCATAGTGATCAAGGTCTTGAGCAGTTTTGAGATTAGCTAGGTGCAGAAACTGAGGGGGAGCGAAAGCCAGGGGTTTTCAGGGCAGCTGACCAAGCTGGCTAACAGAATTATTCTATACCATAAATGTCACACTCACTATAAATTGGGGAGTTCACTGAGGGTGCCCTCTTTTTCCTTCATAGTTACACCCCTGGAGGGTTTTGCCTGTCACTGTCCTCCTGATGTCTCCTACTCCCCTGTTTTCACTGGAGCTGTTGTGCTATTCATCCTATCCAATATTCACTGCTGGCAGCACACAGCCAGTGACTGCTGTATGAGCTGAGTATAACTTTACATGTTTTATTATTATTGCTCCTATAATTATTACAATTTATTATTATTAGTAGTAGTTTGGTTTATTTCAATCATTAAACTGTTTTTATGTCTACCCATGAGTGTTCTGACCTTTCTTCTCCAATTCTCTTCCCCACCCCACTGGGGAAGGAGGTGAGTGAGCCAGCAGCTGCGTGGTGTTTAGCTGCCTGCTGGGTTAAACCATGATACGCAGCTCTATGGTCTTCTTCTAGCAGTATGCGAGTACATTTGTAAACAAAGTGTGCCTTTTTGCAGCATATGGGATGGAACGAGCATAAAAGCAACCTGTTTTTCAGCGCTATGCTGTACCCATGGGATGGAGGGGATCACACTGTCTCAGTTGGAAGGTCCTGGAGGATGGGTGGTAGAAGGTGTCCTTTGTAGTAGTCACTGTCATGAGCCGGTTTTGAGAGGCTGAATCACATAAGGGGAGAAGAGGAATCTGGAAAAGCTGCTTGCCCCTCTGCACTCATGGTGTGGTGGGCAGTGCCCACTGTTGGCAGTAAAAACAGATACTTCCTGCTTAAAACTTGGCATGGATTTATGAAAACAAACACAAAAAATCCTATCAATCTCTTCTGGTGTGCAGCTAGGAGCGTGCTAGTGCTGAGATCTGAATGGGAACATATTTGAGTCACTTGTCCTGGTTAGCCTGCACAGAGCCTTGGCTGGTTTCCTGGTGGACAAATCCCATCCCTTTTGCTAAAATCCCAGTCCTTGGTGTTGTAGATGGACATGTTCTTTCCTGATTAAAGCTTTGCTTTCATGCTCCAAAGCAGCTGATGGCCTGTTGCTACTGTTATTTTCGTGACTGGCTTCATGCAATCTTAGTTATCTCTGAGGTTTTGGCATTCCCATGTCACACCATCCATAGTCACCCCATTAGAACATACTGGTATGGAAGCACCAGGACATTGATGTGAAGTTATTGGCTTAAAATTTCCTGAACTAGAACTGGGGCAAATGTATGGATTTACTTCAAAACAAAGGAGTACAAAAGTATGTATCTTTGGTTTATTATTATTATCACGGATTTCTCCCAGGATGACTCATCTCTAATAATGGGTCTCAATAGGTTGAGATGACAGATGCAGAAGGAGCAAGTTTCTTTGGTCTAGGTCACACTCCCTACCCATTCTTCATCACTTGTTTGGCTCAGTTTCTGCCTCTTACAAGACTATTTGAACTGCTCTTGCAGGAGTGACTACACTTCATGTAAACAGTCTTGAACTGGCCGGGTTATTCCAAATTGTTTATAGCAGCCATAAAAGTAGAGAGTAAAGGAAAGTATTTGTGCAGTACTGAATGAGTTTTATGCTTCTGTAGTTTTAACGCTGCTATCGATACTCAGGTTAAAAGTCTAGCTGAGAGACATCCCTATAACAGTCCTTCTGGTGTAGAAGATTATATTGCTTTCCTAACAAGATGTGCAAAACACAGTGCTTGCTGTCACAGGACTCCAGTCCCAGCTTAGGACATACTGGGCCACAGCTGTTTTAAATGTATAAGAAATAACAGTGGAAAATGGCTGGGGACTGTGCTGGTGGCAAACAGAGGAGGAACAAAACCCCTTGTTTTGCAAAGAGCACCAATAATTGTGTGTGGATCACTGACAACTGCTTGTGCAACAATACAGACCTCTTCTTTAAGGGCTCTAAAATGCCTTAATAGACGTCCAGATGGTTTACAGGTATGCCAGCCTATGTGATGCTGACACAGGCAAGGTTAAGCAGTCAGGCTTTAATGAAAAGGAGTAGCTGGAAAATATAATAGCAAAGTACATTAGACAGGAGAGATGTCAATGGATTTTTTAGCATTAGGGCAACTAGAAGCCATATAAAAAGTAGGCATGTATTTGCCATTAGTTGTGTTGCATTATATCTTCTTTATTATGTGCTTAGTATTCCATTAAAAGTTCTTTTAAAGCTATTATTCTGAAATAGCTGATTTCCCTGGGACAAGTTTGATTTCAGAAATAAACTAGGGTAAACAGAAGTTCATCACCAGTATTGCTACATCAGTTTAGAGATTGGCTTTTAGAGTCAAGCAAACATCCTGAAATAGTCACCCTGATAGAAGCTGCAGCTTGGATACCTCCACGAAACCACACCTACACCACAAACTTTTGCCCTCATAGCTGTAATAGCTGGAGACATCATTTATGGCCAGTGTAATCTTGTTGATTAACTGTCTTGTGCTGGGCAATTATACTAGGAAAAACATGGGGTTTTAGTGTATGGTGTCAGGGAGCAGTAAGGGCCAGCTGCTTCCCAAAGTATGGGGAAACATAAGGATCCCCAGGGGACCAGCTTCACTACCCAGGGTCTGTCCCACTGCCCCAGTCAGGGAGCTGGGCAGGCTAGGAGTATCTAACCTGGGCTCGGCACAGGAGATGTTGGCTGCTCAGGAAAGCAAGAGCTGCTGGTGGAGTGGCTCCCTCAAGCTCAGCACAGTCGAGCACTTGTGACAACTGCAACTGTCTTTCCTGGGTGAGTTGCAAAGGCTGTTCTTCCCCTTGAAGTGAGGTTTTCCCATCATTGCAAAAGGAGCAGAGCTAAAAAGCGTGATTTCTGGCATCAGCCTTGTGCCAAAGGCCCATCGCTTCTGTGCAATGGATGCACCTCAATCATGAATCATGCATGGGCTCATGCACGGAGTGATGAGGAAGTGAAGGGATCTGTTATTTCCTACCCAAGAGAAATGCTTTCCCTTGGAAACTTACCCACGCCACTCCTCTACAGTTGCAGCAGAAGGGGTGTAGGAGCTGGGTAGTGTGTGCATGTGTGTGGCAGGGACGCAGCTTTTGGAAATATTTCATTCTGCAGGAGAAGGAAACGCCCCACTGCACACTGGCAAAAGGTGTGCAAGCTGCCAAGTCTCATTTTGAAGGCTGAGTCAAACAAACAGAGCTAGTTTCATTTTCTGTCTGGTGACTGGTTTGACGAACACACCCATGGCTTGCAAACAGACAAAGACTATTTGCTGTGCCCGTGTTTAGGTCAGAGCCCCTTCCAGCCAAAATGCAGTCTTTTCCACTTTCTGCACCAGAATGGAGGTGGGTTGCGCCTGGGTTTCTCTGCACTCAAGTGAGACACCCCTAAATAACAGTGATAAGGAGTTTGGAGGTTACACGAAGTGCCAGATGTGTCAGTCCCCATCAGCCACTCAGTCCTCTGCATATTTCTGTTCTGTTGATTCACATGGGCACTTTTGCCTGAATAAGGACAGCAAAATCCCACCCATGGAGTTTGATTTCTTTATGTCACTTAGCAAACAGGATCACCCAGGGGGGCATGCAGTTTTCCCACCTCGTATCGATTGCAGTTCCAAAACAACTGTTGTGGCTGTACTTTTGACTGCCTTTTTTCTAAAAAAAGGTGGCTTTGCCTCATTATTTTGATGCACTCGATGTTAAGTGATAAAAACTCCCACTCTAAGGTTAGTGCTATTTTGTTTCTCCAGGCCCTACATGGGTAGCAGGATAACTTAGGTGAAAACTCGGTGCAGAAGATGGACCGTTAGCAGAAATTTATCTTTTATATGAGAAAGACGCGCAGATGGCAATATTTGATGACAGAGAAAGACCCGGTTAAAAATGTGGTTCACAGAAAACTGAATTATTTAATGATCTCTCGTAAAGCATTAATCTTTGGTGTATTAATCCACTGTTCCAACTGTGTCAAGACGATGGGAAATGATGAACCAGGGAACAATTATGTTACAACTCTCTAGGTTTTCCTTACACCGTGGAAAACCAAAGCAGCAGCTGCATCCTTTGACTACAGGAAATCTCGAGGAATCTGTGGCGACAACCTGCTTCGTTATTTAAAAAAAAACACCAAAAAATACAAAAAAAAACCAACATAGAAAACATTCGCAATCCTGCTAAGGTGGGAGCGCACATCGTGCTGTTAGGAGATTGTTGCCTGGTATCACCCGAACCCCCTTCCGTCGCGAAGGACCCCGCCGGCCCCGGGGCGGGGGTCG